>NC_089743.1:31706197-31711197 GCF_040412425.1 Macrobrachium rosenbergii | reverse complement strand
CTGATTAAAACGTCCATTCCTTCTCTATGGCTGGAAGCACAGATTACTGGCCAACCTTTGCCAAAACATAGAAAGTCGAGCTCATCTAACTGCATTTAACCAGCCAGTGGGCACATCTAACCACATTCAACCAGCCAACCTCACCCAAGGAGAGATTTGGACGTACCCAGAATGCATCTGAAATAAAAAAAAAAAGATGGTAATCCCTGGGGCTAATAAATAACCCTGCCTCACAGAGATTCAGAGAAAGACCAGAACGACACCAACCGAGTCACATCTCTTGATTGCCCGCTCCCTCAGCAACTTCCCTCTGTGGCTGAATTCTTCAGTCCTGGTATCTGTAACCCCAGTGCCAATCCTCCAGTACCCCTGTCCCCTCATTGGTACGACTGCAGGAGCCATCTCTTCAGAATTAAGGTACAGTGAAGGGAGTTTGAGGTTGTCCAGTCATGTAGCTTTTTCTTCTCGTAATGTTTTCATTCAAAGTGCAATTCTTACATAGACCTGACCTGTCATATGAAACTTGTGTTGTAAGTTTATTGAGTAGTGTTTTATGAAAAGAGGATTTCAGTTGCCCTCAGCATTAGCCTTTTATTCTTGCTATTACCGTTACTTCACCCAGTGATGATGTGCCTTTCTCTATTGCAGAAAGGAGTGCTTGCCGCTGTGGATTCCTCTGCCATGACTGCATGTGTTGGTTACCACTGAGGAAATCCCCATTGCAACCTTATGAATCGTGCCAATAAAGTGAAATTCCTGGCTCCCAGTTAATGTCTGTTCTTCATTTTATATGTGCTGCAGCAGGACCCTAGTGGCCTGCCTTATTCCTCCTTACCTTTGATTTTGTAATGTAAATACATGTTATTTAGCTATCCTAAGAGTTTATCTCCAGAATCCCTCTAAAGTAGGGCCTTCAACCCCTGTCCTTCTTATTAATTTTACTCTTGGAGGTTATACAGTCAGATTTGTTACATCCTTTTGGTAAGTTCCCTTTTCCCCAACCTTCAGGCGTAAGATTTGGTACCATTGCCTGCAACTTGCATTGCATCTTGCAGTGTTGTTTATGCAAGATCTCAGCAACTAGCATTGCTATCTGATTTGCAAGACAGAAAGGAACCCTTTAGCATAAAATCCCTTCCGTGTGCAGACACAGTTGGACAGAGGTTACACAGCATAAATTTTCTGTTAATTTAATATTACTGTAATCGTAATTTGTGACTGGAATGTCTTTCAATCTTAGTGTTAATGTTGCATGCATACCCTGTGTATCATTTACCTACAGTGAGAGTGTTGCCATTCGAAACACAAGAATTTGCCGCTAAAGCATGTTAGCAGTGTGTATGTCTTAATTTGTTTGGATTTAGTTAGGAAGTGAAGTGTTATAAGTGTTACAATCAGAGAAATGGTTAATTATTTCCCATTCATATGTCTTGGACAATTTACAATCCATTAGCTAGAAACACAATATCTGGCAACCCTGTTCAAGTACATGGCAGAACAAGTGCTCTTGTCTTGTCAACCTCTCTTGCATGCTCATTAACTCATTCATCAGTTCATATCTACTTGCTTTACTCCAAAATTCCTAGTCTGTTCATTTAAGCTTTTGCATTTACGATTTCAACTTATTTTTCCATATGTTGATAGTCATTACATGTAATTAGAGTCATGTTTCCTTCAGTCTTCGTAAGCCAGCATGTGAAAGTGTGCGAGTGTGCATTTGCCCTCAAGCTCAAATCAGCTGACCGTTATTTTGGTTGTATCGTCGGCCAGCAGCAGGAATAACTTTTCAAAATTGTCCACCATCATTCCATAAAAATTCCTCACGAGGCGTGTTATTTCAAAGCGTTGTTATATCACACATGTCTGAATAATTTTAAATTATTACCCCATGATCTCCTTATGTAAAATCATTCACGCACTATTTCGATCACTTGCTTACCTGTACACCTATCATCCTAGCTTCATCAGGTCAACGTTATGTAACAAACAATCATTCACATAGTTGATTACCGTGATCAACGTCCTGTTGCATGATTACTTTAAGAAACGTGCTTTTTATAATTGACATATTTATCATAGCTGTGAAATAAGCATAACCATTTGTACACATAACCATTGTGTATACATAGAAGCTATCGCTTCATACTTGTTTAGAGCAACAAAAGAAATTTACTTTGCGTAAGCCCCCCCGCCACCGAACGTTCGTTCTACGTGTCTCTCATTTATACAAACACATCAAGGTTTATCCTGCCATATTTTACCACTCTTTGCATAAAACAAAGGAGAAACAAACCCATTACTTCCATGCTACCATACACAACAGAGCTACTCAAACTTGAGTGGGTACTGAGAATGCCACCTCAAAAGTTCTGCGTATTCCGCCTAACTTCATTCATGATCTCACCACACATTGAGTGCTACTCCACGTCTGCTCATTTGCAACTTGGACCGTGTTATCACCAATCTGCACCTTGCGTGCAACTCACCTATGTGTACATATTGCATCACAGGCTCAGTGGTTTCATCGCAACTCTGAGCGTTTGCAAATTTTGCATTCATAGCCCAGTTGCATCGTGTTTCCACGCCCATCCATACCGTGAGTGCCACATATCTGGCCCTTCAGACCCCTGGCACCCAAGTGCCAAAACACAACCATCACTATGGTGTGTAAGAACACAACCAGCACTGTGCCATTTGGCATCGAGTGCCACCAGTGTATCCTTTACCTTATTTGCATTTCAGGTAACCCCTTTTGGGTCCTAGAGTGCCACCCACTCACTCCAGGGAACACTCCCAGTGCCACCCTCTCCATAGGGCGCACTGCAACAGTAATCATAGGCATTTAACCGAATTACTGTCCTTAGCATCCAGCTTAGTGCCATCCATCTCCATCTTGCGGACCCACGCACTAGTTCCCTGGAACACCTTTGCACTTAGTGCCAGAGCCATCTTGCAAAAGAGGCACTTCCCATTACTAGTGGTGCCACCTATGAGCCCACACCATTGCCTAATTACACACTGCCAAAGCAGAGTGCCATTTCCACTCTGTCCAATTGCTGTCACAGCTAACCAACTCCCTCGCTCCATCCCAAGACCAGTTCAGCACACCCTAACCCACCAACACCATGGTGGAAAGTTACAAAGCCTTCATGGATATGGGAAAGGAGAAAGGTTTCATGGGAAGAGAGCTCGTCCAGTGGGTACAGGAACAGCTAGATGCCTCACTCTAGAGGGAGAGAAAGCAGAAAGGAGAGAGAAGCAAAGGAGGAGAGGGAGAGGCAGCAAAGAGAAGAAGGCAGGAAAAAGAAGAACAGAAGGAAAGAGAAGCAAAGGAGGAGAAACAGAGGCAGCATGTGCTAGCTTTGAAGGACAAGGAGATCCAGCTGGAGCAAGCTTGGCAAGGTAATGCAGAGGCCTTGGCCCCATCACAGCCAGCTACTCCACCACCTTCCATGCCTCATTCACCCCTCTTGAGTATCACCAAGGTGATCCCACAGTGGAATGAAGACAAGCCAGAAGCTTGGTTAGACACAATGCGATGTGTCTTTGGGAACTTCTCTCCTACCAAAGCCAAGATCTCCCTGTTCTTCGGAAAATACATGGGTGGAGAGGGCCAGGTTGCCTTCCACTCCTTGGAGCTAGTGCTCTTGGTGACCTCGAAGAGGTCAGGAAGGCGGCCCTCAACGCTTATGAAATCACTCCTGAACACTGAAGACTAATGTTGGAGCAGCCAACCTAAGGAAGCATTTCAAAATTGGACAGATTGGGCCTATCATAAGACTCAAGCTGTTAAGTATTGGCTGGGAGCCCTTGACATCACAACATTTGAGGAACTGCTAGAGCGCATACAGCTAGAGGAGTTCTTTTATTATGCTCCAAGTTCTCAAGCCACCCACTGGTGTGAGAAACGTCCCAAGACTTTCGCTAAGTGTTGTCGCTTGGCGGATGATTGAGACACCTACCATCCTCCCACCAGTTCCCTGAATTGAAGGATAACTCCTAGTCATGCAATAGTGCCAGCCCAACCAAAGAATGGGCCCTCTTCTACACCTCTTATTTGCACTTTTTACAAAAGGAAGGGGCACTTGGAATCCCAGTGCAAATCTAAAGGAAGAGCCACTGCAATGCCTCCCTCTGATCAATCCAAGCAGCATCATAAATCTTCCCCAGCTCCTAAAAAGGATTTCAACAAGGTTCATGGGCACTCTGTCCTCTGGAAGGACTGCCTTAGCAAAGCAGCTACACCTGCCATTGCCCTGGCAGTTACCAATCATCCTTCTTTACTTACAGCTGAGGGTCTCATATTTGTGGCACCTCCTTGGGGTAGCTACCCTGCATGCCAGGTCAAGGCATTTGAAGACAATGATGCACAAGTCTTCCTGATACGGGAAGACAAGGTCCTCTATGGGGCTAAAATTGACAGACATAGCCCCATCACCATCGAGACTATCAACCATATAAAATTGATCCTCCCAAAAGTTTGGTTGAGGGTCACCAGGCCCCACAGAATCAAGATTTGCATTCTTGCATTAGCAAATTACCTTCCTGGAGGCTGTGACATCCTCCTAGGATGGGACTATCTATTCCCACCTAACTTAAGACGACCCAGGGGTCCTAACCCCTCACAGTCCCTATCAGGCACTCAAAGTCCTCACAAACCTGCCTCAGAACCACTGCCAGTGCCCCCTGAGTGCCTTCAGCAGTGCCATGCTCCATCCATCCTGGACATTGAGCCAATTCCAAATTTAACTTCTGTGCCTGGTCCTGCCTTGGTGCCGGTCCCAGAGCACACCATAGATCTCCCTTCAGGAGATCCCAGTCCTGATCACCTCTCTTCTCCCGGCTTGGCCCCGCTACCAGTGTCGGTAAGAGAGCCAACACAAGGTTTACTAGGGCCCCTTCCAGATTCCCCTGACCACAGTGGAAGCTCTCTCTCTCTCTCTCTCTCTCTCTCTCTCTCTCTCTCTCTCTCTCTCTCTCTCTCGTGGCATGGCCTCGCA
>NC_089743.1:31543697-31701197 GCF_040412425.1 Macrobrachium rosenbergii | reverse complement strand
ATATAACCCAAGAGCATAGACGCAAATGGGAATACAAAGGGGGAAACAAAAACAGGAATAGGAGAAAGAATGAAGTGGAAATAAATATTATACAGTGGGATATTGAGCTCGCACCTCCCCCCCCCACACCCACACACAGACACAGACACACAGAGGGAGAGTCATTTCCTCTCCGTGAACTAGACTGTGCTCCTCTCATTGGGATAATGATGAAACCGGGTTTAATAAGCAGAAAATTTTCGGTTGAAAGTGAGGGGAGCCATGAGACAGTCATTTCATGCCATGGGCTTTCACTTGTTTTGATTACTTTGTCGATTGACTGGCCTTTTTTATCCTCCTCACATTTTTTATTTGCGCATTGACTTTTCAGTCTTTGGAGAAGGAGAGTAGACCATTGCGTGACTGTTTTACTTTATTTAAAATCATTATTGTCCTTAATTATTAAACACAGCCACCCATCCATATATTCATGCAGCAACACATACTGATATAAATGCTCGCTCTTTATGTTCGTGTGTCAATTCCGAGTGCATTTCAGTCCTATTACTTTTCAGTGCATATACATATTTCATTCAGTTTCTGTGAAGCTGATATATATATACAGTATATATGTATATATATATATATATCTCATTCACAGAAACTGAATGAAATATGTATACGCATTGAAAAGTAATAGGATTGAGGATTGAAATGCACCTGGAACTGACACACGAGCATACAGAGCGAACATTTATGTCAGTATGTTTCCAAAGGCTGTGGTGTTATGCTGATTAAGACTGCATTACTTGTAGCTACTACATCTCTCAAGTTTCTACCGTTTCTCCACTCCACACCCCTTCCATCTCGGACCAATTTTTCATTTCCCTGTAGCCCAAACTATTTACTAAAAATTTACTTGACTATTGCCCATTAACATTAACTCTGTATCTACTTCATTAAGGATCGTTTAAATTAACATTACATATTCAGTGAGAATGCAATAGTCATACACTGTATATACATATATATATGTGTATATATATATGTGTGTATTATATATATATAATGTGTGTATGTATGTTGGCTTTTTTATAATGTTATAGAAAATTACGTTAATTTTGATTACCCAAAAGGTTATAGAAAGCTGATCGGTTTTGTAGTTCATTAATTTACAAATATAAAAAAAAATTTTGTTCCGGAATTTAGTGTACTGGAAGGGGATTTAAGAAGTCCAGAAATTTTACAATGTTTTCAGAATTTAAGAATATTATCATTGTCATAGAATGTTAGAAGATTCGTCAAATACCTCACCCCCCAAAAAAAAACTTAGAGAGAGAGAGTAATATATTTGTTTGGAATGAATTAATGTCTAGATAGCTTTTGCAGTCAAACTATACTTTATTCTAAATAATTCGTGGTGAAAAAAGTAATTCCAATTTGAATTTTATGTTGAAAGTACTTTTATTTGTTGAATAGATTTTTGTGCATAAAGTTCAGATCAGTTTCCGATATTTTGGTGAGAGAAGATTTTTCAAAAGTTCGTATACATTTTTTCGATTTTTTTTTTTTATAATTTTTCTAAAGCTTACATAAGTATTTTGTAGAAGATTGTAATATTACAGAAGGCCTTATGTTAGAAAGGTTGTATAAGTGGAGTCTTAGTATGCCAGAAGCCTTTTACAGTAACGCGAATGACCTCGAATATCTATGGATTTGTACATTATTGTAAATGAATTCCAAAATGTTTGACGAATTCTAGAACATCTGAGTTTTCCTTTTTCATTACAAGTACCAAGGAAGTGACGTAAAGGTGGAAGTTTATACTTAATTGATACAAATCCCGGCTAAATGCAGCTCTTTTTCAATCAAACAATGGCCGTTCTCTCGTCCTTGGGTAGAATGAAATGAATGGGCATTGAACGAAGACAAGGGCAGCCCCTGACTTAAGCTCATCTGACTTTGCCGGTACTGATGCCCCTTTGTTTAAGCTCCCCTCTTAAGCAGCGTCCTGGTTCTTTGTTATCGGAGGGTTTCCTAAAGCCTCTTTGACCTGCATCCGCGGTATGAGAGCACTTTTGCTTTCCCTCCATAACTCAAAAGTTATAATTGAAGTGGGTAGTTCTCTCTCTCTCTCTCTCTCTCTCTCTCTCTCTCTGATCTTGGAGGATGAATTAAATGGATTATATAATTAACGGAATGTATGATTGAAGTTCAATTGTGAAATCATATTCTTTCAGTGAGTCCATATCGTGTTCCTCCTTTCTTTTTTGAATAAAAATCTCTTCACAGAAATCCACGAGGAAAGATTAAACATTTAAAGTAAAGATCAGGGAAGCATTCACGGAGAGACCTTTAATCTTTGCGGGCTAAAATCTAAATCCTGCGAAGGGGTCAAGTGTCTTGTTTTTCAAGCAAACTTTAGCGCCCGAACTCTCTTCGGGAAGTCGTTGAAAAGTTCTGTTCAGAGGAAGAAAAACTCGATGGAAAGTAAGAAGGAAATGAGTCATTGTTTCCTTTGCTTGGCTCTGCCACTCCAAGCAGTTTCCGTAGAGCAGCAAGAAAACAAGAAAAAGTTCAAGCATTATGCACCCGTTCTATTTCCAGACGAAAGGCATTGCTGTTTGTTTTCCTTTCTCATTTATTTTGTTTTTGTTGACCGTCAGCTTTCTGTGATACATTTTCAATATTTGTTTATACATTTTTGCTTACTAGTGTTGAATTTTAGATTGACATGAGTTATAGAACTGAATTAAAAATAGGGTGGTGGTTGTATCATAATTGATTATTGACAGTGATGTATGGCATTGATTACTCAAGACTCTGGACTTACTGATATGTAAGTTATTCATAGGTTATATGTTGTATACTCATGCCCCCACACGGACACATACATATATATAAACTATATATATAGTATTTTTTACGGTTGTCCAATATTAATTACATTAATTAGATAATTACTAGGTTTATTAATTAGATAATTACTAGGATAAACCTTGAATTACACTCACCATGGACATCCATAAATGACAAATGATACATGAAATATACAAAATTACAAATAAAAATAATGGTAGGTTGCCAATTGACAGCTTTGATCAATATAAAATACTACTTTGTTGCACACAACACAAGCAATTCAATCAAAAGAATACTGATTTAGCTCTCAGTAAAGGAAGTTACTGGTAGACATAACAACACCACAAAATACTAATTCTGATTGCAATAAATACATTACTGCTGCAATCTATAGCAAAACAGAATCTGGGTCCCCTCTAGGGACT
The DNA here is from genome assembly GCF_040412425.1 of Macrobrachium rosenbergii. Lineage (NCBI taxonomy): Eukaryota > Metazoa > Arthropoda > Malacostraca > Decapoda > Palaemonidae > Macrobrachium > Macrobrachium rosenbergii. Next base: position 31,697,931 of record NC_089743.1, on the reverse strand, counting down.
CCCTTGCAATTACTGATTTCTGGCTATGAATAGATACTCGCTCAATGTTATGACGAGATAAGCAGACAAATGAAGAGGGGTCTGGAACAAAAATAGATTTCATGGAAAAAAAAATTAAACAAAAGGAAAATGAACAGGATGATACAAGTGAGGGGCGTGACCGCATACTAAAAGGCAGGACACGTCTCTTGTTTTATGAAGATGGCGTTAAAATCACAAGGGCAGGAGTCTATGACTAGCGATTCGTTAAAAGTAGAAAAACAAAAATAAATAAAGGAGTAAGTGATATTGGCAGAAGAGCCAATGGTGATAGAGTGAGGTATTTATTGTGTATGCAGGGATTTATTGTCCATTGCCTATAGTCTACTGCCCGGACTATCTCTCAGCCCAAGGGCTGGAAAAGGGAACCCAAAGGGCGCGACCCCTTCAGAAAGAGCTGACACGCATACCCTGTGCCAAAGTATGGACGCAAGGGCGTGCCACTTCCCACTCTGTCATTCTTACTGCTTTATAACAATGATTTATGTATTTTGAGGGGAATGGTATCCCGTATTTATTTGCCTCTTGTGGTGACAATTTAAGAAACGCTTAAAGGAAAGATCAGCAGAGAAGGGTAAGGGATAGAAGTTCCAGAGGAACAGAAGATAGTGGAGGGCCTTGACATCCTCTTCTGGATTAGAGATGCCAAGACCTTTGAAAGATGAAGGGGTGGCACAGGTGCCAGGAGAGCTTTAGAGCTCTTTGTAGACTACCTGGAATTTCTCACACCCGTGGTACTTACACCATGAACCTCTCCTACCTGGACAGTCGTCCTCGGTCGGGGAATTGGAGGGCCCGAGGCGGGAGGGGGGCATGGGGTGCCACCTGGGTCAGCTGCTGCGACAGCTGACGCAGGAATTTTGTTCACCAGCTCGGCTATTAATTTTCGCAGCTCGCAGAGTTCATCGGCCCAGCTAGGCGGGGCAGAATCATGACTCGCGAGGGTATCTGCGGCGAGACAGCGGTAACGGTCAGCCTGGGCGTGAATGACTCGTAGGCAGTGGTGACCAGCTCAGGCACAGGTTGCGAGGCGGCACCTTTAGGTGAACTTCAGTTGTGGTCGAGAGGAGCCGTCTCTCTTACCGACGCTGGTAGTGGGGCCAGGCCAGGAGAAGAGAGGGGGTTCTGAGTTGGATCCTTTGAATGGAGATCAGGGGCGTGCTCTGGCGCTGGCACTAAGGCAGGGTCAGGCACTATCAGTGGTTTCTTGTGCTCATCGGTCAGGATGGACAGAGTGTGGCACTGCTCGGTGCATGCAAGTGGCACTGGGAGGGATTTGGCATCTCCTGGAGGGAGATCTGATTGGGGCCCTGGCACTGAGGCAGAGCCGGGCACTGGAATTGGATCGGGAATTGATCGAGGGGGCCCACTGTACATCATACTCGGGTGGCACTGGTAGGAACTTCACGTCCTTATGGTACCCAGGGGACGCCAGTCTTGACTTGGGGGGAAAGGCGGTGGAGGATTTCTCGCGCCTGAGGAATGAGTTGGGGAATGTGGACCCCTGGATTGTCATGATTTCTGTGGGGACTGAAAGTCCTGTCCCAGGATGATGTCATAGCCTCCGGGAAGATAGCTTGCTTCTGCAAGATTGCAGATTTTGGATTGATGAGGTCTTGTGACTCTCATTTGGACCATAGGGAGTATCATTTTAAATTTATTTACTCCCTCGATCGTGACGAGTTTTTGTCTTTTGACAATAGCTCCATAGGGAACTCTATCCCTTTGTATAAGGGAGATTTGAGCGCCAGAATCATCGAATGCCTTGACTCGGCATGGGGATGGCTGCCTCGGGGAGGGGCCACATGAATGGGACCTTCGACGGGAGTGCCCAAGGACTTGGAATTCGTGATGGCCAAGGTGACGGCGGGAGTATTGGACTTATTAATTTTAGGGCATTTTGCCCATGAGGGAGAGTGGCCATAAACCTTGCACACCGTGCAAAAGGTTTGGCTGAAATCTCTTCGCACTGCCCTGTAGAGGGCGCAGGCAAGTTATTGGGTGGTTCTCTGGGAGAAAGAGGCTCTGTTTGCTTGTTTCGGCATTGGTCAGAGGAATGCCATCTTTTTGCAATAATGGAAAATTAGGGGCTTGCCCGAGTTTCTATTCTTAGGGGGATTTGATCCTCCGAGGAGGGGCGGGGGATTTATCTTCTGCCCCATGGATCCTTCCTGAGGATGGTGAGTCTCCCACATGTCTGCCATCCGGCAACACTCAGTGAGTGTTGCAGGAGCTTTTTCTACTGTATGAGTGGCCAGGGCAGGAGGGGCGTAGCGCAAGAAATGCTAAAATTTAAATTTCTTGAGTATCTCGGCGGCGCTAGTGGATCCTTCGGACTCGAGCAATTTTGCTAACGTCCGGTCAGAATGGTATGCCCAATTGGACCAAGTCTGGCCTGCTTTGCTTGGCTGCTCTCTCCAACGCCGCCTCCACTGCTTGGGGTTAATCTCATACGCCTTGGTAACCACTTGGCGTACGGCTTCCCAGGTTCCCCTATCCTCTGCCAAAAGGGCGTGGTAGGCAACGAGTGCCTTCCCTCCCAGGAATTTAGTGAGAACAAGGGAAAGTTCAGCAGGGGAGAGGGTGCAGCACTTTAGGACTCTTTCGACCCTCTCAATCCATACTTCAGGTTCTGCCTCTGTCCATTTTGGCATGAATGAGTGAGCTTGGCTGAGGGCACTCATTCCCGCTGTAGGAGGGGGTTGGTGCTCTGCCGTTCTAACATCTGGAGGTCATGGGCGCACTGCCACTCTCTCTCCTCCCTCTCCTTCTCTCTCTCTTGCCTTTCCATCTCCTCTCTTTTCTCCTGGGCGATCCTCTCTTTCTCTCTCTCGTGCTTTTCTATCTCCTCTCTCTTTACCTGGGCGATCCTCTCTTTCTCTCTCTCTCTTGCCTCTCCATCTCCTCTCTGTTCGCTCTTGAAATAATGGTTATATGGACTGGATCCGCTAGAGAATCAAATATGTCTGAGAAGACTCAGGTTGTCTGAAAAGACTTAATTGCAAGAATCTGAAACACTCAGTTGTTCAGACTGAATGAGAATTGATATGTCTGAAAAAGACAATTGATCAGTAAGCCTGAGGAGACTTTGTTGAAATTTAATATGTCTGAGTAAGACGTGGTTGTTCGTGGCGAACAAATTTTAATATGCATCTCAGAAGACGTAACTGGATTTTATGTCACGCTCGGACTTGGCTGGCTGTAGTGTGAAATTAAGGCGTTCCTGAGAACTTAGGGGGTTTGTGCTAAATGAGCAATTTGGGGTCTTGCAAGACTTAGGGTCGTTCTAATGAACTGGAATAATTAGTCCCGTAAGGACTTGGATGTGTGTGAAATACACGAATATAAGGTCTCAAAAAGACTTGGATTTTGGTTTACCTGTAGGAATTAGAAATTTTCGCCTCATAACACGTAGAATTTAGTGGAGTCTTGTAAGATTTGGAATTTGGTTTGCCCATAAGACTTGGAAATTCTCGCCTCGTACGACATAGAATTTGGTGGAGTCTCGTAAGACTTGGAATTGGGATCCATCCCGCAGGACTGAGAAATTGGGTTGGTCTTGCAAGACTTGACAATAGGATTTGTCCCGTAGGACTTGGAAGTTACTGGTGGGAGAACCGCCCCCCCAATTTGTTTTTGCTGAGAGTGGCCCAAGTAGGAACAATTCTAAAACAACAAACGTCTTCTTCTTTTAACATGCTTTTTTCCTATTTTTGTATGGGGTAAGCACGATGCCTTCTTTTGAAGGACTTTTGATTTGGCTTTGGGGTAGACCGTAGTCTTGATCGTCAGCCCTGCCCGACATCGCTTAGACCCCAGTAGCGTATGTTACATGTATCATACCAGACCCAACGCCCTTTCTCCCAGCAGCGAGAAGTTGTTGCGCGGGTAGGTCGAGAGTTCGAGACGTGTGAGATGTTTGTCTACTCGGGAATTAATGAAAAAAAGGAGGTAGACACGCTGGGAGGAAGGGGGAGGGGGGTGGAGGTCGTCTGACACTCACCGGAGTTATTTTTAGGCTCTGTGAGAATGAACCCATCTATTTATAGACTGTCTGGGACTCCGGGGAATTTCCCAGGATGAGCGGATAACAGTAAAATGACCTCGTAATTTTCCCTAGAAGTGGAGTTCAAAATTTTGCTTTTCTAATACTTGGTTTAAATGAGCAGAAAACTGGCAGAGATTTTAACACGAGGAATTTCGCACTATTACTCGAACAAAAATGATTAGCACTTAATATTTCCCTAACTGCCTATTCTGAAAGGCATGCATTAACAAATTTAATACGGCAGGTCTCTTCTCTCAGTGAATACATGCGTTCCTATTCCTAATTCTTAGGAACAGTCATGATTGTAAAAAAAAAAAAATTTTGCTACGATAAACACACGTGGAACTTTCTTGGTCTGTGATCTTGGTACCAGGTTCGGAATTTGTCTCCCACCCAGCTTAGCTTTGCTAATCGCTGATTTGGCGAGTTGCAAATGCACAAAGCAGCATTAGCGGGGAAAAATGCAACTGCTTAAACGAGATTTATAGGAAGGTCGCCATTTTTACGAATTCCCCTGGGGTTATGATTCCTAGAGATTTTTACAGGCTGGCAACGGAAACTTTATTTATTTGGCCTTGGAGTTCTGACTTACGTAAAGGAAAATCGTAAAAAACAAAGAACAAGGGATGATTTTAGGAGCTGAAGGCTCTACTTCATAAGGAAATGTTACATAAACACTTGGGATAAATTAAGGAATTATATTTACAAAAGAAGAACATTAGAGGGAAAATGGGTAATTGAATTGTTAAAGGGCTTGCAATGCCTGAAGATCCTCCTACTGGAGTCTTGAATAAGGGCAAGGCACAGTCCAAGATGAGTTCACTGTGAATAGGTCCCTCTGCAAGAGAGGTTTACACATTACACGCCAGTAAAGGAAAATATAACAGATTATGACTCGAGTCTGCACTGAGGGTGCCAAGGACTCAAGGAATAACTGAACACTTCACACTGGAACATGAAACACTGCAAAAGGCACTGAACAAATGACACAAGGATGAGAAAACAATACTGGCACTCAGTAACACTTCAAAGGGCAAACGGTCGTGACTGATAAAAGGCCTCCACTTGTATTTTACATTAAAGGGGGGGGGGGCGCGGGTTAGCAAGGCTCTGGCGTAGAATAATGGCGGGCGTTCACACACGTGACATCATACTCAGGTTCCTGGGTAGGTCCTTTTGAGGATGACTGTAGTACTGGGTTCACGTCAGGAGTCTGCTGTGGACATCTGGGTGGAAGGGTGGAGGGTGACCTCTCAGTGTCTTGTATCGCCCGCGTGTATGGCTAACTGCCAACTGCCCATATCTAATTCACTAACTGCCCCGTGACTGACTGCCAAATCCTCCTGTCCTGGCTCCTTTTAAGGCATCTGCCGAGAGTAGGGGCCCTGATGTCGGGCCCGTATGGTGACCGTGCCCAAGATGTGTCATCTTCCAGGTGTCTTGACCATCTGCTTGCATCTCCCCAGGTGTCCTGTGGAAAGACAATCCAGCCAACTCAATCTGCCTTTAGAAAGGTAGTTTTAAGTGGCTTAGTTGGGCTAAGCTGCTTAAGGGAGTGGCACCCAGCCTCTCATCTTTGCCCCTTTTGACCATGCCTTCTAAATGTCTGTTTCAGGTAAAGGAAAGGGACAGATCGAACTGTTGATAACTTTAATTGTTTTGATATATAGGTCCGCTAGGACCGGCTATGCAGCGACGATTCTACTCTCAATAACTAAGGGCAAATTAAGGGTTGGCTGTGCAGCGACTTCTTTTACTTATAATAACATATTATGGTGTTATTATAAGAACTATGATTATTAATTCATTAAGCACACAAAGAAGGGAAATTCATTAAGAACAACCAAAATTTACTCAACACTGTTTCTTTAGAAAACGAAGTACAGTAAATGACAGATCTTAGGTAAAGCCATAAACAAGAGGTTAACCTCGAGGGTCAGATTAAGAGGGATAAATAGATACAGCAGCTCTGTATTCTTTTCCTGTCCCCACTTAGCGATCTTAGTAAAGTAATCGAACTATAGGTTGATGAAATGAGTTTAATTCAGAAATGCCAGGAAGATCAAGGAGAAGTCATAGAAAAGGTTCGATGGGAGGTGTGAACTAGGTGTGTATATATATATATATATATATATATATATATATATATATATATATATATATATATATATATATATGTACACACACACACACACACACACACACATATATATATATATATATATATATATATATATATATATATATATATATATATATATATATGTACACATTCATACATACACACACACACAAGACATGTGACGAAACTTTCTTTGATGTGTTTGTTTAGCCTAGCTAGTCAGTGCCAGGTGGAGACCATTGTTATGGGTACTGAAGGATTTGAGTTATTGCTTTGAGGGAATTTTCAAGACTTTCTGCCTACAGCTGTGGATGCCTAGGTCTTATCTCTCTCTCTCTCTCTCTCTCTCTGTATGGGAACTACACCAACGGTCAGTAGAGTTAGTAATAATTTTTTGTATATAGATATTTTCGAAAATTCTAAATGCCCTCATATATGATATTTGTGAAGTCACATTGATTGTAGGTGATGTTTGTTCATGCAATTTTACACTTGAGGTTTCCATTCTTCCAGCAATATTAAAGAGAAGGAATGAAATGCTTGTTATAAATGAAAATATCAAATTATATACCTAATTTATTTATGTATTGTATGGTAAAGTTTGAGTACAATAATGACTCCTCTTGTTTTGTTATCCATGGTATGAGGAACTGCATTAGTATGTATGATAAATTGCCTTTTTTTTTTGTCTGCCGTAGCATTTCTTTAATTTGTATTGCTTTCTTGACTGACCGGAAGGATTTTAACTTAAACACGTGATTAGATAAAAAGGTTTCGACGTAATTTCCACTGGAAATTACTCTTCGAGTATTTTTTTCTTTTATGATATTCAGTTAGATCTTGGATGTAATTTTTTGAATATAAAAAACTGCATATAAGTCCAGTATGAAGAGTCCTGACAAGAAAGATGAAAGTCGCAGCTCTAATTTCCTGCTTTGACATATGCTCATAGTGTTGAACTTATTAAAAAAGTAAGAGTAATGAGATGATACAGTGGTCATTGTGGCTGCTAAAAATGCACATACAGTATATTGGTAGAGTTATACCAGTAGAATCTACAAGAATTATTTCAAACTGCGCATGACAGTACGTTGTGTTACCTTCTACCCGAGTTTTCTTCATCATAAGTGGCAGAAGTATATCATTGATGTATTACTGCCAAATAACTAGGTACAGTTCGAAAGGCTTTCTTTATCTGCAGAAATGATGTAATTGCTTGGCAGGATGTCGGGACACTCTCGGCATCTTTATTTCTAAAGAAGGCTGCTTGAACCGGTGGTTTTCTGTGCTCCCAAGGGTAATTTTGGTTAGACCATCGCGGGAAGGAATCCGGGTAATTTCCCCATAATTAACTACCCTCTTCTTGTATTTACCGGATTGGCCTTTCCTCTTGAAAAATGGGCTCTGTTTCAAAAGGGAACTACGCTAAGGGATTTGATTATCTGCACAGTACAGTGAAATTTTATTGGGTTATTTACATTTTAAACTGGCAAACTATTAACGTTATTCTCTTTTTATGGGATCCCGTATGTATTTGTTCGTTTGCCCCTCTCGTTTTCTCGCTTATGTAACCTAGGCCATTCTAAAGAGAAAGGGGTAGTAGTGGAATTAGGTCATTTCCGTTAGGCGATAAAAATAAATAATAGAAATTGCATGGCTTTTTGCCGAAAGTCAAAATAGGTCTAAAGTCAGGTCTGTAACCTGTGAAAAAACTTATGCGGCCTCCTCATTTTTATTTTATTTTATTTTTTTTTTTATTTTGTGGTCTTTGAGATCAAGGGCAGAAAATGCCCCCCAATCACATAACCGCCTTCAGGCAAAGGCTGCCAGTCTTGTCTCATTTTTTGACTATTAACTACTGGCTGCTTGGCTGTTCAAAGGTGTTCGGTTCTCAGTACAAAACTCTTGAAGCATTTTTAGCTTTTTGTAAATTTCTGAAACATAATTTTTGGTGAGTTTTGCAAGTCTCTTCCTGTGAAGACTTGTAAAGTATATTTATTAAGGATATTTAAATTTTTGTTCTGCGTTCTTGATTTATTTTCTTGCTTAACTTCCTGTTAATTATCGTTCTTACATTTTGAATATTTTTTATTTCAGCTTTTGAGGTGTACAGTTTCTCCAGCGTTCGTGGGGTTTCTTTTGCATTTTCCATAGTGTTAAGGTAAATTTTTTGTTCAGTGTACAGTACTTGTGTTTTTTTATGATTGCTGAAATAAGATATCTTCTTTTGAATTCTTTAGTTTAGGAAGTATTGATCACTATTCGGTTTCATTATCAACAATATTTTTTTTCGAGTTAAGGATAATTGAGTGGAGCTTCACTTGGAAGTTATGATTTTTATAGCCGCTGTTTGTCATTTTTGATTTCCATAGCATGTTTGCGCCTTGCATTACCACACATTGGCGAAGTGAGCAAACCAAGATACATCGTAGAGTAGGATAGACACTAACAGGGTACTCATTGGGCCTATTTGTAAAGAGTCTAGATAACTGGGAAAGGAAGAAGGATGTTTATGGTTGGGCCAGAATTTTGAAAAGTAAAAATTTTGAAAGCTAACGTACAACACAAAGGTTGGTTAATTCCAGATGATGTGTCAAGTCCTGAATTAAGTCACTTTGGCAAGGCCTAAGTCACTGATTAAGGAAAAATGCCATGTTTATCTGGTTCAAAAGTCTTAAATGCAGCAATTGTATAGTAGGGGCTTGTATGTAAAATAAATGATGTTCAGGATTAGAGGTGGTATCATGACATGGAGCCAGTGATGTTTGATTAAGGTCTATCACAGTGTGAGGAATAAGTCACTGTCAGAGTCCTCGTGTGGTGGAAAGGTTTCGCAGGACAAAATGGTGTGTCAGGACCATGTAATTTTGTGCGTGTTACAAGTAATAAGGACAGAAAAAGGAAACTTTTGTCTTGGTCATTACTTGGAAATGCAGGGATTGCAGGAGTCATAAATGATTCGAAGGTTGTTGATGACCAGAATCTTGTCAAGATCCCGAGGTTAGGTCATTTTAAAAAGGTCAGTGTGAGAAGGGGAAGAGAAAGGATATGTTTGTTTGGGCCATAAATTTGAAATCAAGGATTGTAGAAGACCACATATAATGCAGAAGTTGTTTTTGAATTATAGGGTGTACTGGAGACCCCAACCCAGGATCATTTGCAAAAGGGGAATGTTGCGTTTGTCATAAATTTTTAAACAGGAAAATTGTATCTAAAAGTAGCTCATAAAGAGAGAGTGTAACAAAGCAGTGACCCAAGGTCATCTGGACAAAGCTTCACTGGAAAGGAAGATCCAAGTGTTTTTGAGAGTAAGGACATTGAAAAGCTGGGAATGTGGAAGCTCATTTATGTAGCAAAGATTCTTTAGGACCCGGGATTGTGTCAGGACCCAGTGCCAAGGTCATTTGGACAAGGTCGATGTCACAGGTAGAATGAGGAAAAGTTTGGCTGGATCATTATTTTGAAATGCAGGGAGTATAGAAGCTGTAAGCGAAAAGAGCATGAGGACCATAGGGTTATGTCATTTAGACGGGGTCTAGGTCACAAGTGGAGAAGAATGAAATAACTTTTCAGAGTCATATCTTTCAGATGAATAAATTGTATATGCCCACACATGACACAAAGGTTACTGAGGTCCCTAGGACTATGAAATGTTTAAATGCAGCGATTGTAGAAGCTCACCATGTCCAAAGGTTGCTTAGGACCAAGTGTGTCGACTGTGAGCCAAGGTTGTTTGGAAATGTTATATGAAGCCATTTCTTTGAAATAAATTTCTTTGAAATGCAGAAGTTACATGTGATGCAACGGTTGTTTATAACTTGGGAACAGTCAGGACCCTGAGGTGCTGTCACTGATAGTTCTGTCTCACGGGGATTGAAGTCTGGGTTTTTAGAGGCTCACATAAGCAAATTGCCTAGCGCCATAGGATGTGTCAAGAGGACCTGTGGTGGGGTTAATTAAGACCATATTCAAATTACATGCAGAAAAAAGACATATCTGTCATGATTTTTTCTTTTGATTTGTCAGAGCCCAGAGCTCTACATAGCTTTTTACACTAGAATAAATTACTGTTCTTTAGGCCTTTGCCATGATGAGGCCAGATTAATCTAAAACAAGAAGCTTGAATAACAACTTTGAAATGCAAGGATTATATAAGCTAACAATTTCTTAAAAATATTAAAAAGATCGTCCAGAGCCAGAATGTGCACCAAGACCATCAACTAAGGTCATATGGACATGGCTTAAGTTAGTAGAGAGGAAAAAAGAAATGTTTTACTGGATCAAAACTCTGAAATTCTGGGACCTTAGAACCTTCAACACATTACAAAAGTTACTTAGGGTCAGAGAGATATCAAGACCTGAAACCAAAGTCATCAGGACAAGGGAGGTAGCACAGTTCGTATGTGAAACACAGGTTGCATTGGACCAGAGGCTATTTAAGGACGATAGGCATAGTCATGAAGACAAGGTGTAGGTCACAGGGAGAAAATGAGTTCTCATAACTCTGAAATGCAGGGACTGTGGAAGCCATCATGAGACATAAAGGTAACTGAGGACCATAGTGTTTGCCAAGGTCGTTTGAACAAGGTCAGTGTCACAGATAGAAGAAAAGAGTCTTTTTTTTTTGAGCCGTAATGTTGCAGTGCAGAGATTGCAAGAGCTCACACATAGCACATTTTAGCAAGTTTTACATCACAGGCAGATGATGAAAGAAACATCTGTTTGAGTCAGAAAATGTATTTTAATAGGTCACACTTTACGCAGGTTGCTTAGGACCAGGAGGTGTGCTATGAAGCTGTTCAAGAGACAAGTAAGCTACAAAAGAGAGAATGATTGTGATAAAAGATTTAAGGAAGAATTTTTATAATATAATGACAAAAACGTAAGTATAGGTTCAATTAAGACCATAAACCATTGTTATGAACTTGAAGTCTAGATCACAAGACGAGGAAGAAAAAATAATTGTCTGGGCCATATCTTTGAATTTATGCCCTGGCTTGTAGAAGCTTTCACATGACACGTAGATTGCTAAGGATTAGAGGGGTAATATTTGTCAGGGCCCTGACTATAACGCCGAAGATTTTCATTTTAACAATTCCTACTGAATTATAAGAGCTCTTGTTTATTACTAAGGTTTCATTGAACCATAAAGTGTAACATGAGCCTTCTCGAAAGGACATGCTGATATTCTTTGAAATATTCCCCATTTCCTTCTTGCCACAGGGATTTGGGAGTGTTAGGGGGGATTGTGGTTTCAATACTGGGTTAGTTTATCCAGTAATTATTGAAACCGACAAACCGAATGACTCGGATTTTATTCGGTGTATTAGAAGTTTTCGTTCGGTTAATACGTCGGTAGTTTGAATTTTGCACCACTTTTTACCCCGGGCAGTGGTGATTCGTGCGTTCCAAAGCGCTTGCAGTAAACTAGCCTCGTAATGCAGGTGTGGGAAAATTGTCCAACCAATTTCATGTGATTTATAAGCCAATTATTTTATTTTATGTCTTCTTGTAATTGGTGAGAGTGAAGGACAATCGTCCGAGTTGTTGTTACTTCCCGACAGAAGATCTAAAAAAAAGAAATTCCTAGAAATGAAAATAAGTGTACAGTTTTGTTTTGATATCTTAATATACTGTGTAAAATATTATTTTTGTTTACATGCTTCGTGAATTGGGTGGGCCACCTGGGCATGTTCCCCCCATGAAAAATAATGACAAAATAGTAATATTAAAGATTTAGATAATACTAACATAAATGGGAAATATAAAAATGGAAAAAAAAAAAAATCTATTATAGAATAATAAAATTTATAATGAGATATGATTTCAGTATATTTGATAAAGATTTTAGTCATATTTACTCTTATACCAAGTATATATTTTGAATATCAGAGTTTAATATATACTTATTTTTTGTTGGTTTTATCTATCATTCTTCATTTTTTGCATTCATATTTTAACACTGAATTTCACTAGTATATCATCATTCACCTATTCATTATCAATCATATCATTATTAATTTATATATTTCACCTTCATTACGACGCTGAATAATCCTGATGGGTTCCGGCCCTTGGTCTTCAAGACCTAAATTTCATAATCAATCAGCCGATAAAATTTTAAGAAAAAATAACAATAATAATAATAACAATAATCGTAATGATGATAATAATGGATTCGGTAAAATATATATATATATATATATATATATATATATATATATATATATATATATATATATATATATATATATATATATATGTGTGTGTATGTAAATTGGTGCCACCCATGAAATTTTTCTGAATCCGCTGGTGCACACACTTTAATTTGTTTACGTTTGAGGATGAGGTTTAAGTAAGTATGCGTAAGTAAGAACATATGTACTTACAGACGTTATGTTTAAAGGCAGACGAATTTTCAGAAAGGTCGTTTTCCTACACTTCTGAAGAAAAAGCTGTTGTGCATTAGGATGGAAAATTCTCTGCTGGGAGAGGGGGAAAAAAGAACCATATCAGGTCACTTATTATACACAGATCAGGTCACGTGTTTGCTCTATACAGAGTTATTGATATTATAGTGACTTCAAATTATTGCTAAGGGTTACAGAAATAACAGTTGTAGGATATTTAACCCCGAGGGAATTAATTCCTTGGACACTTCCTCCATTGTACATGGTTTCTCATTGGACGGGTCGATATCGTTCTCGACTAGCACTCTGCTGGGCCCGCGTTCTATTCTCCGGCCGGCCAATGAAGAATTAGAGGAATTTATTTCTGGTGGTAGAAATTCATTTCTCAGTATAATGTGGTTGGGATTCCACAATAAGCTGTAGGTCTCGTTGCTAGGTAACCAATTGGTTCTTATCCACGTAAAATAAGTCTAATCCTTCGGGCCACCCCTAGGAGAGCTGTCAATCATCTCAGTGTCCTGGTTAACCTAAGGTATACTTAACTTTCTCCATTGTACATGCAGTTGGCTGTTTGATCCCATTTTTGTTTGCCGGACGCAGTGGTCTTGAATTAGCATTTTTTTTTTTTTTTTTTTAGAAAATTCAAAAGAAACCAGACCCATAAGATGACCCCCTTGATGGCGAATGGAAATGTCCATGTTTCCTCTGTATTAAACCCAAAAGTCATAGGTTTCAGTCCTGGGCGGGGCTCTTGGACTTATCATATTCAATTCCCACTTGGATGTAAGTTATTCCCTAGTTATAATGCATTCAATATCATATTAGAAAATGAGTATACTTGAGGCTTTTATGCCCAAGGTTATTGTGATTCAAGTACTTAATCTTCAATCGTAGAACCCAAAACTCAAGTTATCCAGTCTTACAGAAAGAGAGCTAGTGGCATGGCCAAGGGCCGTCTAAACTGCACGTTCTTAAGTGTGAAAGAACGTGCAGTTTAGACGGCCCTTGGCCATGCCATAGCAAATACTGCTCTGACGCTTATGTATCTTACATAGTTTAAGTTGGCCAGAACAAACAAGGAAGTGGTTTTAGAGGGCTAAACGCAGTAAATCGCGAAGGGTTAAATTTCTAACATTTATTCAATAGGTACGCTAATTTCATAAATACCGGGGGCTAGATGTTTAGGGATGATAATTGTCCAGAGAGATGGGGAATACAGTAGGTGTCCTCTTACATACAGTAGATGCTCTTAAGTTTGATGTAAAATCTCGTTTGATAGTTTTTAGAATTAATTTTGCCTTGCTTGAGTTGATGAAACGAAAACTTAAACCATTGATTTTTTAACTTGAATATTCCATTTTTAATGGGAAATTATGCTTTTTCCTTTAGAAATTGTTTCGTGCAAGTTGTGTAAGTTGACTGTGGGGCTTAGTCGTGAGAATAGCACGAATAATTTTCATTGTGTGTGAAATGAATTGCGTAAGAATATGAACATATTTTTCTCATTATTGCAGTGTGGGAAGAGTGGAAAGAACCGTGCAGAAACGAGACAGACTTCCTATGTGCTGGAAGCGGATTCTGGAGTGCTCGAGGGAAGAAAGGTAAGAAAAGGTTCATTACAGTGCAGTGGAGGGAAAGAGTGGGCTGAGTCGTATGCCTTTTTTTTGCCTATGACCAGTTATTTTATTCATTTTAGTTTTTTTTTAGAATAGGTGAGCCATGTGCTGGAACGGGTTAAGATTTTAGCCAAGACTTGGTTTTTTAAATTGTAATAAGGTATGCATTTTGATAGTCTGAAACGAATGCATTAGCCAGTTGAAAAAGTAATGCTTTTGCGCTTTAAAACACCCATATCATAAATTAAGATAATGATTGAGCAGTAATATTCCAAGAATTTCATGTAGAAATGAAGTTGTGAGAATTCTAAGGATTGTATGTCAAGCTTGAGCAATAGGATGTCGTGGCTTCTCAATTCCTTCGGGAACATCAAATTTCAATTCGTGCCACCGCTGTGGGATCCGCATCCAGTAAGTTTCATGAATAGTACAGCAGCATCTTGACGAATTAGACATACCTTGCCTATCAGAACATTGGCAGCTCTGAGTGGAAAATACAAACTTTTTCCAGCATGACGTCAAGATAACAAGAAAAAGGTTGTTTCATGGAAAGAAATTTGAAACCCGCTGTAAGCACCATCTCAGAGTTAATTCGATGAATTATTTAAGAGTCAGTATAATGTTAATTTCTTTTACAAAGTGAGGTTATAGTGTTATTAAGTTTCAATTTTATAATCCTTTCCCTGGCTTTTGGCACCGAGTAACTTGCGACTTTGAAATTTATAACACAGCAGGAACTTGAAGGAAGAAACGAAAGTTTCAAAGTGCCACTTAGATTACTGTTGCGAACCCAGTGCCAGGGTTTTGGTCACTAGTATAATGACCAAAGTAAAGAGCCAAAACCACTGCGTGGATTACTTTCACGCTTTTGTTTATATACCCTCATTCATTTCTGGTGCAGCTGGTTAGAAGATTTCCATCTTTGCAACAGGTTACTATTTTTATTGATACGGAAGAAGTGTGATGAAGATATACATTTCTCTTCAGATCTCCGACTGTTTCCTCTCACTCTAAGGAAATGTATGAAATGATATTGACAGGAGAGTGCGTTAGTTTGATCTGTTCTGTTATTCCGATTTAATGTTGTCCATGATTGTTATTGTTGTTATCAGATTATTGACTCAAGCAAAATCAAACTGTAACTTACTTGTGTTGGCTATTTCTTTGATACTGGATTTGTATTTGGGATATTTCATGATATGACGTTGTTAGTCCTTCGACTTTTGGAGTCAGAATTATTTTCTCGACATTTCTCCAGCAAACTTTTCTTGTGTGTGTTTTTGTGGTCATGATATATGAAGTCATGGAGAGGTAACTTTCCTAAATGATTTCAATATAAAGGTCGTCAGCGTGCTTATTCTGGCATTTCGTGTGTGTGTGTGTGACTTTCAAGATTTGATTTCCTGTTTATGCAAATATGTGAGTTATGTATACATGCAGATATGCAAACAAGCGTGCCACTGGTTCTCCAGACCAATGGCGTAGATGAGTGTCGTTGAAGAGTATTTGGAATGGCTGACCTAAAAGGAATTCCAGAAGCCGTCGGCAATAAAGCTCCTTAGGCATCACTGACTTGGGCCATCAGCCTCAGATCTGTCTCCAGGCTAACAATTCCTTCTATTGTAGAGTTACCGTTTGGAAGAGGAAAGTCATATGTAGAAATATGTAAAGGTATATTTGCTGTTTTTTATTTATAGAAGACGATGAAACAGCACAGATTTTTTTTCAGGTTCCGTACACTCTTAGACGTAAACTGGTTTTGAGTCATGCTTGTTATATTGCTTCGAACATATCTACAGGAATGTTCGAATTACCTCGTTTGTACGTCCAAACCCGTCAACTTATTTGGAGACCCACTGGTGTGGACATTTCTTGGAGGGGATAGATGTGGAGGTCCACATTTTCAGAAGTAAGAAAACCGGTGTGTTGGTGTGGAATTAACAAGAGGAATAGTATTGTGTTTAGTTGACTTTTATCGCTTTCATCTTATATTGAGTAATTCCTCTATATAAAAAGTGAGATGCGATGAAAAATATCTTATATATATATACACATACATACATACATACACTCAATGTATGTATAGGCATACTCTGCCTACTTATATGCATGCCTATGCAAGCAAATTACATTTATTTTGTAATGTGGTTAGTGATTTGTATGGGCTTGAAAATAGAATATGAACAGAGTATCAGACGTAGTTTTCCCGAGACTGATATTTGGTGGGCATGTAAGTACTCGTATATTTATGTTTTAGCATACATACTTATGTGAGGATGACAAGTCAATGAATTTTACCTTAAAAGCATCCCGTTTTGGACAGTTTGCATATCTCTCTCTCTCTCTCTCTCTCTCTCTCTCTCTCTCTCTCTCTCTCTCTCTCTCTCATCCGAAGTGTAAGTGGAGGTGGAAATGTGGAGAAGGGTTAGCACGGAATCGTGTGGCGAATCTTTGCAGTCTGGGCATGATCCAGCGATGAATAATGATGCGTTCCATTCCTCTAACGAGTCTGCCTCTTTCCTGGCATTTGCGTGATCTCCATCACTGAATTCAGCCGTTTCTCCTTCTTTCCGCTCATGTACACTTTGAGGTATTCCATAAATGGACGGACGGGTTGTCGTTATTGGTTTGATTAGCATACGGTGTTTATGTATCGATTTTCAGATTTCCTTCTCTTTCTGCGTGTATTTTTTCTCCTGTTCTTGCAGTTGATAGTTCCCAAGTTCATTTAGTAGTATCAGTTGTTCATATTGGTGTTCCAGCAGAATCATTATTTCTGCTAAGGTGGTTTATTAGCCTGTTGCCTGGATTACGCTGAAAGATGTATGGATTTCTACGAAATCTTAGGGAAGGCTAGGCTAAGTGACCAGAGATGCAAGATTTGATTGTGGGAGATCGGAATATGTCATTCGGGAGGCAGTGGTTTCAGGCCTGATAGATCAAAACACCACACACCAATACCGCGGTCTTTGGTAAGCTCAAGTTAATCATTAGCTATACAAAGAAGGTCTGAATTTTAATCTTTTAAGATTTCATTTGAATCAGATGATGAAAAAAATTTTTTATTTGTGATTGATGAAAATATGTTCAACAGGATTTGACGTTGAAGTAAGTATGAGCTCTTCAGGTGGTATTTCTGCGTGATTCATGTTCCTGGCTTAATTAAAGAGCCGAAACCCTACTTAGCATAACCGTAGGATTTGGTGACTTACGTGGTCTGGCAGTTAAAATGGAAGTGAAATTGCTTTCATCCAAATGTCATTTACAGTTAACCTGGAATATAAATAATCCTCGGAGCATAATCATAAATTACCTATTAGCAGCAACTAGCAAGCAGTGGAGAGAGGTAAAATATGGCCGAGTAAAAAATCTCAAGATAGTACTTACCCAATGCTCCAGTTATTGACAAAGATCAGATAATGTAGTTTAATGACCGACTTTGTTAGTCACCAGAGAAACGAGTCTGGCAGAAGGAGCGCAAACCAGTAGGTAAACTTATGAATGAAATTCTCCTTTGGATATCAAAGTATTTACAACAATGAAGCCCTTTCCGAACATATTACCTCATGAGACCGTCCATTCGCCCTTATTCTAGGGACTTGTTACCTCTCTCTCTCTCTCTCTCTCTCTCTCTCTCTCTCTCTCTCTCTCTCTCTCTCTCTCTCTCTCTCTCTCTCTCCTACCTAGGTATTTAGTTCACTTATCACAGCCACCCTTGCATACAAATTATATATATATATATATATATATATATATATATATATATATATATATATATATATAGTATATATAATATATATATGTATGTATATAGTATATAAATATATATATATATAAATTTATATACATACATACATACATGATGCTCCAAATTAAGTTCGTGCAAATGGACAACTTTGCAAGTAAATAAAGCCAGGATAGAAAAGCTAAATGTGATTTGGAGAGGAAATGAAAAGAGAAGAAAAATTTGATAACTATAGTAAATGAAGTATGGGTAGATTCGAGAGTGTATTATGAAGAGTGACATATATAAGAAGACGAGTCTCGTGGCAATTCAGATTCAGTAACCGTAGAGTTTAGATAATAGTATCACAATATGATAAGTTTTAGAGGGAAATTGGGTTGTTTACCAAGATATTAGTTTCGGCTATTTAACAGCACTGCAAACTAATTTGATATCTTGGCTCGCCTTGTAGTCCTGATCTAATCGGGCACCACCTTCCCTCGAACGACATCTAATGGTACTTTTGGCTACTATTATGGGATTCCCTAAATACCTTCTGGTGTTTCTCCAAATACTTTGTGGTCTTCACTAGCTAGAAATATCATTCTGTATGCAGACGGCATCATAAGTATTTAGACAGAGACCGAAAATGTGAATACATACTTTATTAGATTATATGAATCGGTCCCATTAATAAAATTCACTCTGGAAATGGAAAGTGTCGGTAGCATACCAATATTTGGATTGCCTGAATACACAGATGCAGTAATGGGGTGAAATATTGTACCGAAGAGCTACCAATAGTTCTACTTACTTACATTTCTATTCTTACCAAAGCAATAAAGTACAGAAATCAGCTCTCTCAGTCATGTTTTAAGAGTATTACGTATTTTGTGTCTTGAAATTATTGATGTTGAAAAAAATGTTTTGTATTTGACGATGCATCAATTAACGCGAAAAGGAATTTTTATGATAATGAATGAAAAACATGCAACATAAATAACTGGTTTGTACTACCATATGGTAAAAATTTAAAGATATTCACCATCTCCTCAACAACTTTGGAGTTAATATAGTATTGAAAAACAGTAATACAATAAATAGAAAAGCTCTTATAAAAGAACTCTCATGAGTAAGCTTGATAATAAAAAAAAATCCCATATAAGTCTTGCGACAGTTTTCATATCAGTCAAACTGGAAAATCGTTTGGAAGAATAGAACAGCGTAGAAAATGGTAAGATAAATGCGGGAGGACAGTTCATTTTTCGTTCATGTTGTGTGCCATCAATTGGCCAGGGGCTAAAAAGATAGTTTATTCCGGTAATATAACGGAAAGAAGTATAATTAAATCCATTTTCGTGAAAGAAAGCTTTTATAAGAATATGAATATCAGCCAAGAATGTATAAACTTTCAGCAAGGTAATTTACCTGGGCCTAACAGCAAAGGTTTGACCTGACCTGAATACCAAACAAGATTTGTGAATGGAACACTTAGCTCAGGTGTGGATATTTTTGCAACCGGTTCTACGTTCGTTTGTAGTCACCGTACAGAGAATTTCTACCAGTGTATTAGTCCTCTTAGAGATGTCTTGGAAAACTAAAAACGACTCTGGTCAGAACTGTACCTCGTGTTTCATTTCGTTGTGGTACAGATATATATATATATATATATATATATATATATATATATATATATATATATATATATATATATATATATATATATATATATATATATATATATATATGTATGTATGTATGTATAATGAGTGTATATATATATATATATATATATATATATATATATATATATATATATATATATATATATATATATATATATATATATATATGTATATATAAACTTTATCACATACACAATTGTTCTGTGCATTAGTAGAAGTTAGAAGGACCTCATTCAAACTGGATGGTATCTAATGGAGTTTTTATTCAAAAAGTTACAAGCTTTCTTGGACAAACAGTCCACATTATCAAGTATCCGTACAAATCCTTGTAACTTTTTGAATAAAAACTCCATTAGATACCATCCAGTTTGATTGAGGTCCTTTTTGTATATATATATATATATATATATATATATATATATATATATATATATATATATATATATATACATGTTTATAATTATAAAATATGTTACCAAATTTGTTTTATTTGGCTTTCAATATCGTCTTGTTTATTAATTTTTGGGAAGGAGCGAATGTGGTTGCTGTCTTACAAAAACCATTCATTTTTTATGCTCCTGTCATTGTTTTTTCTCAGTGATAGCACCTCCTTGAAAATACCGCAGGGGTATGGCAGATTGAGAGAGATAAAGAGAGGCTTAGTTAATATGCTTAAGAGATGTTAGCCGTGATTCGCTCTCTGCGGTGAATTTATGTAAACAGCCAGAGACGCCTTGTCTGCTTGAGGAATAGCGCTGTACTCGTAGAGATCTCAAAGTGGTGGTCCTTTTCCAATGAAGCCTCATTAAATATTTGTTTTTCTTCAGGTGGGATACGTTCATCTCTTCTTTGTTTTTATCTTGCTTACAAAACAGTCATCAATAAAATGACGGTAAGTAATCTTAGATTTTCTGGCATTTGTAATCCTCTCTCTCTCTCTCTCTCTCTCTCTCTCTCTCTCTCTCTCTCTCTCTCTCTCTCTCTCTCACACACACACACACACACACACACACACACACACACACACACACACACACACACACACACTGTTGACTTGTCAGGTGCAATTCTAACCCAGTACCGATCGCACCAGTCATCTAAGTTCTGTCGAGAGTTTCAGCAATAGGCCGGGGGCCTTATGCATCAGGGCAATTAGCATTCATTGGTAGCCACTATCGAGTTCACAGCCAGACGCAGCGTTCTTCAACTGCAGTGATCGCCACCACTCACACCAAATACCTAATGATTTTTTTTAGGTTTGATTTTTGTGGCAGATAATGATGACATAGGGTAGCCATATACCAGCACGTATTAAGTCTTATGGCTGAGTTAGCTCAGTCTTTCTGCGTCTTTCTCTTCCTCTGGAATGAGCATGCAAGTCTTTCTTTAATGGAGTAACACAAAGCTCAAGTTTGAATCAGCAGTTATCGGAAGTTTAATAATCTACCGGGCCTGAATGTATGATGATTGGAGTGAATTGAAATAGATAAATATATTTACATTAAACCCACTCCTGAGTCAATGCTGCATCAACAAAGCCTTACAGCCTATATTGATATTAATAACAATAGTAGTATTTTGATGGTGATAATAATAATAATAATAATGTATGGGTAATAATAATGATATATAATAATAATAATAATAATAATAATAATAATAATAATAATAATAATAATACATAATAAGCGTTTTGCTCATTTAAGCATTCTTTGTATGATATAAAACGAAAGTGGCTTTATGAACTTACTCAGACTATGAATTTAACCACACACACATATGTATACATATATAATATATATATATATATATATATATATATATATATATATATATATATATATATATGTATGTATATATGCGTGTGTGTGTGTGTATGTGTGGCTAAATTTGTGGATTTATAGTTCAGTTCTCATAATCTATGTGTTTTTAGTAAACATCAAATTGATGTAAAATATAGTAGTTGGAATAATTTCATAAAAGCCACTTTCGTTTTATACAAAAGAATGTTTAAATGAGCAAAATGCTTATTATTATTATTATTATTATTATTATTATTATTATTATTATTATTATTATTATTATTATTATTATTATTATTATTATTGTTATTATTATTATTATTATTAATGGCTTTAAGGCCTTGTTGATGCAGTATTAACTATGGAGTGGTTTCAATGGTCCCCGCCAGTGTGGCGAAGATGTTGGTTAACATTAGGCCAGATTACTATTATTATTATTATTATTATTATTATTATTGCTTTTTATTGTTTTAAAACTTCCTACATAAATTCATTAACTTACCGAAGCAATATAATTTCCGATATCAATAAATATAATAGAAATACGATCTCTCTCTCTCTCTCTCTCTCTCTCTCACACACACACACACACACACACACACACACACACACACACACACACACTGTTGACTTGTCGGGTGCAATTCTAGCCCAGTACCGATTGCACCAGTCACCTAAGTTCTGTCGAGAGTTTCAGCAATAGGCCGGGGGCCTTATGCATCAGGGCAATTAGCATTCATTAGTAGCCACTATCGAGTTCACAGCCAGACGCAGCGTTCTTCAACTGCAGTGATCGCCACCACTCGCACCAAATACCTAATGATTTTTTTTAGGTTTGATTTTTGTGGCAGATAATGGTGACATAGGGTAGCCATATACCAGCACGTATTAAGTCTTATGGCTGAGTTAGCTCAGTCTTTCTGCGTCTTTCTCTTCTTCCGGAATGAAAATGCAACAGTCTTTCTTTAATGGAGTAACACAAAGCTCAAGTTTGAATCAGCAGTTATCGGAAGTTTGATAATCTACCGGGCCTTAATGTATGATGATTGGAGTGAATTGAAATAGATAAATATATTTACATTAAACCCACTCCTGAGTCAATACTGCATCAGCAAGGCCTTACAGCCCATATTGATATTAATAACAATAGTAGTATTTTGATAATAATAATAATAATAATAACACATAATAATAATAATAATAATAATAATAATAATAATGTATGGGTAATAATAATGATATATAATAATAACAATAAGCGTTTTGCTCATTTAAGCATTCTTTGTGGCGATATAAAACGAAAGTGGCTTTTATGAAGTTATTCAGACTACAATGTTTTACAGCGATTTGGTACTCACTAGTGCTTTAGCTTATGAGAACTGAACTATTAATCCACGAATTTAGCCACACACACACACACACACACACACACACACACACACACACACACACACACACATATACATATACATATATATATATATATATATATATATATATATATATATATATATAATTTATATATATGTATATATATATTATATCTATTATCTATATATATATATATATATATATATATATATATATATATATATATATATATATATATGCGTGTGTGTGTATGTGTGGCTAAATTTCTGGATTTATAGTTCAGTTCTCATTATCTATGAGTTTTAGTGAACATCAAATTGATGTAAAATACAGTAGTTGGAATAAGTTCATAAAGCCACTTTCGTTTTATATCGCCATAAAGAATGTTTAAATGAGCAAAATGCTTATTATTATTATTATTATTATTATTATTATTATTATTATTATTATTATTATTATTATTATTATTATTATTAATGGCTTTAAGGCCTTGTTGATGCAGTATTAACTATGGAGTGGGTTTCAATGGTCCCCGCCAGTGTGGCGAAGATGTTGGTTGACATTAGGCCAGATTATTATTATTATTATATTATTATTATTATTATTATTATTATTATTATTATTATTATTATTATTATTAAAACACCCCTTCTGCTGAGGGCAGTATTGTTTTAAAACTTCCTACATAAATTCATTAAGTTACTTTATTGAATGTTAATATAAATATTGGGAAAAATTGTGCAACAGATTTCAATGTAGCGCAGTGTCGATTAATAGGCCAAATGAAGAGAGAAAAAACAATTGAAAAACGTAATCAAGATTCATGATGATGTCAGTGTAATTGCAGTCTTCAGTCATATTAAGACACGGAAAAGTTTACCGTGGCTGCAAAAGATAGAGGAAAACATAAAACGGTTTACATTGTGGCTGTATTTAGTGCAGAAGAGAATTTTTTTTTTTTTACTTGTAGGTTTCAGTTGAGAAAACGTTTATTGGTTTGAAGTTTGTAGGGCGGTGTGTGCAGGAGTGGTAAGCACAAAATTTATTGTAATGGATTGCTGAAAGGCTTAGAGCAAGGAAAAGGGCAGCACTTTGTGTCAAAAGACTCAATGGATTGGAGAAAGAGTACAAATTTATTAGCCTGAGGGTTATATGGGTAAGATATTGTGAAAAGAGAAAAGTTTGTGATGAGTGTATGTGGTCCAGGAGTAGGAAAAAATGAGGCTAAAAGAGAGTTTTTGGGAGGCTGATTCTGTACCCTCCATTTGGTAAATATGAAAGTTTGGTTTTTCTAGATGATTTAAATACAAATGCAGGTGAAAGAGAAAATGTGGGTGCTTAGAGGAGGTGCTCCTAGAGTATACAAGAGTGGAGAGAGTCATGGAAATGCGCTTGGAGGGGCCGCCTTGATTGTCGGGAATATATGGTTTCCGTAGAAGAATATAAGTATCTTTAGAAAAGAGAAAATGGCAAGCCAGAGAGTTTGATTCTTATGTGCAATACAAAGTGAGCAAAAGGCAAGTTTATGCAGGTGTAAGTACAGAGTAGATAAGAGAGCAAGTTGATGGATGTATTGGTAAGAACTGGATGTTAAGATATAAATTTAACGTGGAGTGGAAGGAGTGAAAATGTTGATGTAAATGGAAGTTTAATAAGAAGGAAGTGAGAAAAGGTCATAAGGAGACAATTGATGAATTGAGGTCTATGATTAAAAACACTATTTAAAGAAAAGTAGATGACGGCATCGATGACGGGTGAAAGCTGTGAATTTGGACAAGGTAGAGGGTGTGAGAATTGCGTGTAGTGTGAAACAACTGTGAGAACTTGTAAGTAAAGGAAAAAACTAAATGGCATTATATGCACCTGGAAAAGCTTATGATAAAATTGGCGGAGATGTGGAAGATGCAGAGGATGTATGGAATAGAAAGAAATGATTGGGAGTAATATATTTTTTTTTTTTCAATGAAAGCAGTGTTAGTATTAGACTATGTAGACTGGAAAGTGATTGCATTGGTATAAAAGAAACCCTGAGCCAAGGGCATGTTATGTGTCCATGCCATTACTTTTTTATGGTGTAATACGGGAAGTGAGAGAGGAAATTAAAGCATGTCCAGAGTTTGGGATAAGCAGATGGGTTATGAATATAGCATGGAATGGCTGATGTTTGCAGATCATGCACAACTAATTGAGGAGAGTGTTAAGAAAATGCAGAAACTAGTGAGAGTTTGAAAATATTTGCAAGAGGAAGTTGAGAGTAAATGGCTGGAATAGTAAGGCTATAAGTGGAAATGGAAGCCATGAAGATGGAGCAATCGGTGTTTTATGAAAGAATGGAAGCGGTTGATCTGTATGGATAATGGATAATTGCTGGAAGAGGAAACAGCCAATCACACAATAGTTAGAATCCTGTATGGTAGTGACGTGTGTATGTTGAATTCGAATGAAAGAAAAGGGTTGTTGTGGAGAATAATTATTTGTGTAAAATTTGTGGCATAAGAAGAAATGAAATGGTAAGGTATTCGAAATACATAAAACAATTGTACAATGTTAACGTAGGTGTAATGGTGGATCAGTGTTTTGATGTTTTATGTGCAAAAGAATGGAGGACGATACGTTAGTGAAAAAAATAAGTATTTAATTAAGAAATACAAAGAGGGAGGTGTGGAGGAAGATCTGTTAAATTCTGGGTAGATGAAGTGTAACAATCAGTGAAGAGGGAAGGCCTGGACATACAGAAAGCTTGAGAGAGCTCGTTTAAGTCAGAGGCGAACTACGTAATATGTTTGGTAGGGTTTGATGGATGCCCGCCTGATCTTTGGTAGCCTTCTTTCCTAACTCTGCTGGCGAGCCTTCAATGAAGGTATATGAAACGACTAGTGGTAAGAGAGTTTTCAGCGCAGGAGACATCCACTATCCACTATGCATGACAGTTGTGTTTTTTCTCTGTGAATCAACTGTCTTATTTTTTGAAATTACCCAATTTGGGGACAATATATATATATATATATATATATATATATATATATATATATATGTATATGTGTGTGTGTGTGTGTGTGTGTGTGTGTGTGTGTGTGTGTGTGTGTGTGTGAGTACACAGAGAAGTTGAGTGAACGTATGGACGGCGAGGTAATTTCAGCCCATTTCTCTTTCTGTCCCCTTTTATTCAATCAGAATGACAGGGGATTCAAGGAAAACGGGAACTCATATTTGATTTACGTTTTATCGAAAAAGCAATTTATCGTATGGTCGACGATTTAACTGCAATACGAAAGAATTTTGGCTTTATCGATTTATCGGAGGGAACATGTCTTTGGCTCCTTGAATCTCCGTTTTGCAGTTAGTTGCCAGAGCCAAAATCATTGAGAGAGAGAGAGAAAGCGATTTTTTCCATTTGACAAGATTAGTAGGCCTTTTCTTTCACTTAGAAATGTACATATTGGTTAAGGTTCCAACTTCCAACGTCCTATTAATTACCCTAACATTACATATGGTTGTATCAAGGTGTGGTTTGTGTTATATATATACAAATATTTATATATATATATATGTGTATATATATATATATATATATATATATATATATATATATATATATATATATATATATATATATATATATATATATATATAACGTATAAAATTCTCGTGAAACTGTTTCTTGTAGATGGTGGCTTCAGAAGAAAAAAGAACAGAGCAGCTACCTTATACAATCATGGAATAAGATTATCAGCTGCTTGTCGAACCTCCTATGCACGCTACACAATTAACCACTTATCTTTCATGCACTCTCACACTTCCTGGGTAGTAAGGCTCATCCATTCCCATACCTCTTCCACTCTATCCATCTAAAACTACCTGGAACCCCTCTACTCTTCCCTCCTAACATCGCTGAATTTTACAGGCGGTGTTTCCCACTTAATCGTCTTCCATTCCTAGGACTAGACCATCTCGAAACTCATTGAGACATCGCCCCACTTTTCTCCTGTGAGTTTTTCTTACGCCAAAGGTGCCACAAAACAGCTGCAACATTTTTCTTTTCTTCTTTTGTCCACATTCACCATCCGCACTTCATTTTAATAAATGACTTTTGTTCAACAGTCCTGTCAAATGCTCACTATATATATATATATATATATATATATATATATATATATATATATATATATATATATATATATATATATATATATATATATATATATATATATATATATATATATATATATATATATATATATATATATATATATATATATATATATATATATATATATATATATATATATGTATTATCACAGATGCTTTGCTAAGTATGTGATAGAAGATTTGCAAGTTAAAAAAAGGATATGAAAAACATGCCATAGAAAAGAACTGGATTGACCCATTTGTTGCTGGACTGCTTCCGAAGGGCTTAATTTCCTAATGTGCCCTTTGACTACCTGTGTAAAGTTCTTCATGGAGCAACGGATTGTGGAGGCCTGTAAAATTGCAGGCACAGAACTTAAAAAAAAGAAATTTACCGTGAGAACAAAGGGTATTTTTAGCCCTTCGTTGGCTGAGTCGGTTGAGCTTCAGACTGTCACTCGATGGGCCGGAGTTCAATTCCCCCGGCCGGCTGATGAAGAGTTAGAGGAATTTATTTCTGGTGATAGAAATTCATTTCTCGCTATAATGTGGTTCGGATTCCACAATAAGCTGTAGGTCCCGTTGCTAAGTAACCAATTGGTTCTTAGCCACGTAAGATAAGTCTAATCATTCGGGCCAGCCACGTAAAATAAGTCTAATCCTTCGGGCCAGCCACGTGAAATAAGTCTAATCCTTCGGGCCAGCCCTAGGAGAACTGTTAATCAGCTCAGTGGTCTGGTAAAACTAAGGTATACTTAACTTATGGCTGGTTTTATATAACTTAGTTCATGGTCTGGTTGAGTTCTCATTTTTACACAGTACAGTTCTGATGACGAAACCTAAAAATTAGGAGGGCTATTTGGAAACCAAGATTACTTGATACAGTGCCTAATTATTTATTACCTTAGGGGGATGCGATAACTTTTTAGGGGGTTTAATGGTTCTCTGCAGAAATCAGTTGTCTACTTGCTGAACCAACATTAATTGTAGACCTTTGTATGAAAATGAGTCGACTTAATCATTCAGGCAAGACAGTCATGATCCCAAATTCTGGATATTTTTTTTTTTATAGGAATCACAACATTCTCTTGAATGACATGAATGAATTATAAGGGAAATTGCAAGGAAGGAAGTCCTTGTTAGCAACCATGGTCTTTCCTTATCTCCATTTGGCCAAACTGCCTTCAATCTTTTTCTCTCCCTTTCAACCTTTATACATCATAATATCCACATTTCTCATATGCAAACCTTTATACACATACAGTAGGAAATTTCATATCAAATACTGCCTCCTCATTCATCCGTACTTCGCGACCAGAAAGAACAGTTGGAAGAAATATAATTTTGTATGTTCAAACTAAGGCATCTATAGTTACTCTTTTTCCAAAACATTTTGCAGAGATCCTACAAGTTTCCTTGCTTCACCTGCTCTGTGATTCACCTATTCGTTCATTCTGTCAATGTCAGGTACATTTATTCCCAAACACCAGCATGACATTAACATTATTGCTGTATCACGTGGCTTCTATTTACTCTCATAACCCTGCTCTGCTAACAGTCACTTTCAACTGCCTACAATTTCAAGAACTTTAAAAGCATTTTACCAGTCTATGTAGCTTCCCTATCAACAACTAATAATGCTTCAGTTGTAAACATGAACCACTGCAAGCTTACACTGCTATTTCGCTATCAGTCATTTTTGTAGTCTGCTGTACTTCTCAAACGCAATTCTGATGCATGTTCTGCCAGGTATACTTGGGAAAGTGTTGGCCCTCCTATCCCTACAGTCACTTCTATCTTTATGTTTGCACAAGTGAGCAATTATTTCTCCATCATCCAGGTATACCTTACACACCTAGGTCATCCAGTCAATGGTACTTTGATCGCTTGTAATACCGTCTACTTGTGGCATCTTTCCATTCTTTAGCATCTTGATTACCTTGTCACTTCCACAGGTCCTTTCAGATTTACACCAACTCCTCTCGTTCTTTCTCTCCAATCCTCATAACCGTTCAGAAACTTTGAATGCTTTTATTCGTGTGGTAATTCACTTCCCAGTTAGAAATCCTAAATATGTGGTTGGGAATCCCAGCGATTTTCTTGAGACTTTTGTCAATAGGGCAGATTGCTCTCTCTCTCTCTCTCTCTCTCTCTCTCTCTCTCTCTCTCTCTCTCTCTCTCTCTCTCTCTCTCGGGGTTGATCTCCTAAGACGCTTTGGCTAAATTTTGTGTAATAACTCAATTCGTTTATATAAATCTTTTATATCGGATCGTAAATTACGATATTGTTATATTTTCTCAAGATATTTCTTAATTTGTTTTATGCAGTGATTCCATCTAGGCTTCAAATTAAATGGGAACTTCACAGCTGTATAAAAGAACGGTTCTTCAACCCTCCTCACTCATCTTTGGCCCTCAGACGCGAGGTCAGGGCCACCTTTATCAAAACATTCATGAATTCTGCTGTTTCTTTTTAAGGCCCTTGCGACCATTACAGTGTTGTTTCTCATTGGTTTATATCTATTTATATGATCTTATATTTGAATCCACGGTCTTGTACATAATTTGTTTATGTATCAATTGTGTATCTTTTCAAGTTCAAATTTAGCAAGTTTGGGGCATCATGTAGGTGTTTTCTTTTATCAGGTGTTTCGTTTCCATATTTTACGGCATGGTGAAAGTTCTTATCATCTGCCTTGTGCTTGATATTTATCCCCTAGCGAGTGTGAAAGCACATTTCATGTTGACAGCTGGTCTCTGGAAATAGTCCTGAAAACAGCTGCTTATAGAGGTCTTCATACAAAGCTGCTGTATGAGTGGTGACAGATTTCGAACTCAAAGAAAGCTCTCAGATTTGGATTTTGGCTTAGCGGCACCGGTAGCCGAGGGCCTTCCGGTTCCAGGATATATATATACTTGTGGTAGTGACCAACATGTCGGTTTTGTAAACTCCGGAGTTATGTCAGTATTTTGATTTGTCAGTAAAGGACCTGACATTCTAGAAAGCCTTGTAGGCACTGAAGTGTTTGGAAGTTCTAGAGATTTGTCAGGGTGCGTCCACACTACAGTAAACATGTCATGAACACCCTTTGACAATTTAAGTGCTCTGTAGGCATTGCTTAATGTTCTTTGCAGCGACCCTTCAGCTGTAGCTGTAACCCCTTTCATTCCTTTTAACTGTACCTCCGTTCATATTCTCTTTCTTCTGCCCTTTCCTAACAGTTGATTCATAGTGCAACTACGAGATTGTCCTCCTGTTATATCTTTCAAACAATTTTACTGGCAGTTTCCATTTCAGCGCTGAACGACCTCATAGGTCTCAGCGCTTGGCCTATGGCCTAAATTCTCTATTCTCTTCTGTTATCAGGTTAGATGCAAGCCAACGATTTATTGGTAGTCCTAGCTGGTGCCTTATAAAATACTTTGATTATCCTGCGTTTATGGAAGATTCATTCTCCACTTACGGACGTTGATTGTTAGTGATATTGTAAATGATAAGTTTCCAACGTGTGTTTGACACATTTTACTGTAGGGTGGGCGCACCCTTACCTGACAGATTAATATCTCGGGAAGTTCATAACAGAATGAGATTACAGAAAGTATTTTGGGGGAACCAATTACCTTCAGCCTCAAGATTGTAAATTGCCAGAATAGGATTTTGAAGCGCTTTATATCCATTGCAAGTCTTACCCAAGTTAGACTTTTCGTGTATGTTATTTTTAGGAACAGGTTCATTTGTTTTGTTAAGTCATGTTCAGTTCAGCAAAAAGACTAAAGGCAGAGGGATAATGCAACATTTTTTCATCATTCTTTCGATTCTTATCTCCCTTGTTGAATAGGGTATTAAATGTGGCACTTCCGTTTGCTTTCCTGTGGTAGTAGAGTTTCTGTGTTTTGATTTTCTTCCGAATATCCTTATGCCATAAGTAACAGTTTAACGTCAAGTAATTCATGTAATGCCGCGATAATATGCTTCCGGCTCTGCAAATTCATGGTAGCAACATATTCATAAATGTGACCATATATATACATATATATTATGGATGGGATTTAGGGCTTCAGTGAGATTACTTCTGATAAGGACGAGGTGACCTGGGGACTATGGGTAACTAATCCTGGGATATGGCGTCGGATTAGATAATCTGTGTGTGTAGGTGTACTGTTGCTCCTAAGATTTTTATTTGAAAATTTGTTTAAAAATTTTAATTGTTGGGCCGATGAAAAGCGTGGATCCTCAAAGTATTTTTTTAATCGGTTATAATACATCATTCCCTTCCTTTGCCTTCTTGTCATTGCCTTGTCAATGAGGTTGGTAGAATCGTTTCACTGCCAGGTTTTGGGTTTCTTTCACTTAAGTTAAATGTATTGTTTGTGTTGTAGATGACGAATCTTGCAGTTAACGGGCTAAAGTAAATTTTTATAGCAATAAAATATGATCATATCATACTTTAAATTTGCGTGTAAATGGATTTGTTTGACTGCCAGTTATACTCCCCACACTTCCATATTAACTTATCTTTTGAACATTTCTGCCTTTTAGACCTTGTTCTGTAATGATGATACCATATTTTTTTTAGAAGCGATCCTTTGACAGATATAACTGAAATAGAAACCTTTCACATGTTGCAGTGTAACAGATGTTGGGCAACGCAAAAAAATGAGCTAGGGATCTTTGTTATTTGTAGGAAAGAAAAACTGTGCAGGGCCCTTAGCGTGTAGGTTTTCTGATTCTTTTATCTTTTATATGTATGGACACATATATGTGTGTGTATGTACGTATATTGCACAGCTACTTGGAGCGATATTGCCAAGAGGCGTTAAATGTTTTACTTATTATTGTCTGAAAACCTGCTTCTAATCTGCCAAGTGCCATCAAGTCACTTTACTAACACCAAAAATCTTTAATCCCTTTTGCTGCAAAGTTGTGGAATTACCTTCTTCATGACATAATTGTAAATGTTGATGCTTCTCAGCAAAAGGCCATACTTCTGCATTCTACTAATCATATCCATTTCTTTACTTAGAGGTTACATTATTTAGAATTCCGGAGAAGGTGTATGTCGGGATTTTAATTGAGATAGTAATGCACAAGACATAAGAATTGATGGGGAAAGAGCAGAGTAAATTTAGACAAGGAAGGGATTTGTATGTAAATGTTTATCATGAACAAATTATTTGCGAAGTTTTTTATATGTAGGTACTAGGATAGAAAAAACATCCTATGATAGATTTGACAGATACAGTGTGGAAGATGCTGAGGATGTATGTATGGTGGGATAAGGGATTTAGAATTATTAAAACTTTTTGTGATGAAAGCAAATCTGTTAGAATAAGTAGACGGGAGAGTAAATGGCTTGGTGTAAGTATGGGTTATAGACAAGGGTGTGGTTTGTTTCCTTGTCTATTTAATATCATTGTGGAGTGATTCGAAAAACAGGAAAAAGTACATCAGATGGAGGTGCAAAATTAAAGGATAGGAAAAGGGATGGAAAATAAGTGCGAAATGGCTACGATTTGTAGGTGCTACACTGCTGAATGGTGAAAGTGCAGATACTAATGAGATAGTTTTAAATTGTTTGTAAGTTGTGAATGTTGAAAGTTAATGTTAGTGATTAAATGGCAATAAGAGAATGTAGGGTTTAATGGCAGCTCATGAGCTGCAGAGGCAAGGGACAGGTCGTTGCGCTGGAGCACAGTGCCCCAAAGTTCAAACATAAACACACTTGATCCAATCCACCCTAATCCACCCAAGCTAGGACCAGGAAGAACCAGGCAGTGGGTGCTGGTGACTCGGCTGGTAGACCTATTGGGACCTCGACGCCAACCATCCCTCACTGACAAGTCAAGTCGCGGTTGCCAGTGAAATCTGTGAAGGCTTGAGTGAGGCTTGTACTCCTGGCCACCGCACTGTGACGTCCAGGTGAAACCACCTGTTTTGTATGGATATTTGAAAGTAAACATAAAGGATGTTATGTTTGTTAATAATGCTATTGAGCAGAGAGACTTATGAAAAAACTTTGCTCGTAAGCCCAAAATTAAATGGAAGGGTTGCCGAAGTCAGCGCCTTGAAATGCGTCGTATACACAGTTTTTCATGTAGAACTTCTAACTTCTTATGTTTCCATACATTTTAATGTAGGTTTGAACAAATCATAACAAAAATTAGAAGAAACTTGTAATTATTAGCATTTTCTAAAGACTGATTAGTACTTAAAACGCAGAGGTGACAAAAATTGCTGCATGCGCAATGTTACAGGTGGGTAAAATGAACAGTCAACAATATTTCATTGGAGAAGAACAGTAATTTCCTGGGCTCGGGGCCTCTCAAAATGCAGTAAGCACTTTATAGCAGTATTTTATTACTTTGAATGCCTTTTTAAGGTTATATCCACAATTCAACAGTTCTGTGACTTTTCGTAAGTGCGCTAAATAAATATCCATGTTATTCATAGAAGTTCTTTTTGATATTTGATAGCAAGATGGAATAAGTAGGCATAGAGCAAACATCTAAAATGTGGGCCTATCCTGCACCGACATTTTGCATACACATACAAATTATATAGAAAAGTTGGGCTTAGCATTACTTATAACACAGAATTACGTAAAATGCACTAATAAATAAACTACCTGTAAAGGACTTGGAAGGAAGAAGACAGTTTTCAGTTTGGGAAATATTCCAGGCCTAGGTTACCATACTTGCCTTATCTAGGGAAAATATGTACATACACACACACACATATATATATATGTATATATATATATATATATATATATATATATATATATATATATATATATATATATATATATATATATATATATATATATATATATATATATATATATATATATATATATATATATAGTGTGTGTGTGTATGTTTCAAAAGATGTGGCAAGAGCACTTGGTATGTAGGAATAGCATGTTATATTCCATCCATGTCATATATATGGATATATATATATATATATATATAATATATATATATATATATATATATATATATATATATATATATATATAAATGGATATATATGTATGTATGTATATGTTCAGCATAACTCTGAAATGCATTGAGCAATTTCAACCAAACTTGGTGTATATATATTATATATATATATATATATATATATATATATATATATAATATATATATATATATATATATATATATATATATATATATATATATATATATATATATATATATATATATGTAACTTACTATCTGGGGGAAAGAATACTGTGGGGGTAAGACATCACTAGCACCAAATGGGGTGGGGTGGGAAGGGGGTGACGTAAAAATAACCAGAAACGACAGATATTAGTGTCTAATCCATAGTTTTCGAGGTCGCTGAGATGAATAGTGACACTCCCAATGCCTTTAAATCCAAGTTCAACCCTGATAGGAATGGCGGGTATGAAGGATTGAAACATAAAATATCAAAAATGTTGGGGAATGTAATTGAAGCAATTATCTTAACAGGAAAGGGAGAAGGTGAAACAGTTTTTATCCCCCGGATACCACTCATTCTGACGGATCTCCCTTTTACCTTTAAGAGATTGTAGTTTCCAGTGAGACTTGCGTTCTCGATCACGATCAACAAGGCACAGGGACAGTCTATGAAGTATTGTGGAGTGGATTTAGAGATCATCATGTTTTTCCCATGGACAACTTTTGTTGCTTGCTTAAGGGTGGGTTCACGCAAGAATTTATTTATTCTTGCTTCTGATGGTGAAACTAAAATTGTTGTTTACATTCAAGTTTTGTGTTAAAATAGTATTATAGTGAATTTGTCAAAGATTTTACTTTATAATTTGTATACTGTATTAATATTTTTAAAACCTTACATATAAAAATTCTTTGATATTACATTATAGATTGATGTGATTCCTTTTCTTGTCTAATGGAAGGTTGAGATAAATAAATATCTGGGTGTGTTCTACGTTTTGGTGTGTTCTATGCTTTGGGTTTATTCTACAGTCTGGGTGTGTTCTACGCTTTGAGTTTTTAACGTGCTGGTACATCAGCTAGTATATATATATATATATATATATATATATATATATATATATATATATATATATATATATATATATATATATATATATTATATATATATATATATATATATATATATATATATACATACATACATACATACATACATACATACATACATACATATATATATATATATATATATATATATACACATACATACATATATACATGTATATATATATATATTATATAAAATGTATGTATGTATAACTTGGACGGAACGTAACAATTTTTAGTTTGCGAAACGTACTGGGCTAAGTTACCATGCTCTTGCCATATCTTTGGACACACACACACACACACACACTCTGAAAGGATAATCCAAATGAAATGCAGTCAATTGGGTCACTGCTGAGTTGGGAAGTTTGGGAAAACACGCTGGTATGCAAACAGTTAGCTTGCCCAGGTAAAGCCTTAAGTACCGTGGTACTCAGGTTCCAACTTCTTTTATGACTTGCGTGGCTTGGTTGGCAGTTGTCTCATCTTTCAATTGAAAGACCTGAGTTCAATCCTGATGTGAGTCAGAAATTTATTTCTGTTCCACGCGTGATTGTGCATTGATATTTCTAACACGCACACACATATCTATATATATACATATATATGTATACATTGTTAAGTGGGAAACCACTTCCTAAGCAAACCCAAACCTCCAAACTGCCTTGCAATCCAAATAACGTAATTTTCGTACTGATACCTAACTGAGGAAGGGTGTGGGAAACTCTGCCCCTGCGTAAATTTATATCCATGCTTCCCTTTTTGGTGCATCTGTTTATCTTTCCTAAAGACCTGGTGACTGCTTGAATTACCTCTTCTCCGATAAAAGGCGAATGTAGACGAAGCCTGCCGAAAATCCACCAGAAAGGTTGAGTCCCCCATAAAAACTGGCAAACATGGGTTGCCAAAAGTCACCAGGATTTGGAAGATTCCAGCATAGAAAATGAGGTGACTGAACTGCCATCTTGCAATCCCAGTGACCTCTGGAAGGAGAAAGAAAATAAGCCCCTGAGGTCATATAAGGCGAGAAACAGCGGTCGTCGGCCTCAGAAACCTCCCGATAGCAGACTGGACACATATCCCCTTGCATGCTCCTTATTGAGCTGACCCCTCCACGTGGTTACCTTTCGACCACCCAGTCACATTACCTATGCATTCCCATTAAACTCATCCCCCCAGACCTGGTGAATTCGACGAAGCCCCTCCTTCGCTCCGTTATAAGGTAACGTCCTGATTCGAGGTTCTTTCATCAGTCACGTATCTTTAATCATCCACTGCACTCTCATTTTCTTTTCTAAAGTGCGAGTTATCACAAAGAACTGACTCACTTAGCTCAGTGTGAATTTTAATGCAAGTATATCGTACCAGAATCGAGTTACCTTGGCACCCTCTGTGCAACCCTCGATTTGCCTGAGATCGTTATTATTATCCTTGTGTAACCGCTGGCATTATCAAATTGCAGACGGTATGTCGGCTGTGGAAACATCGAATTGTTTTGTGCTTCTTGCAGTGAAAAGGCCACTGCAATCGATTCTTCAGTATCCCTTTCAAGAGGATTAATCATAAACACTTCAACATATGAACCAGTGATAGCATAACTAACCACGTGGCTGCCCCTTGTTGTATCTACCTATCATTCCCCAGTCTTCTGATTGACGTGTTTTATTGTAAATATATTCCATATAAAGTAAACCTAAGTGTTTATCTGCAACAGCCCCTTGTTGAAGTACGGCCTTCAGCCCAACTGTTTTTCTATTCAGTTTCCTGCCTGACCTAGCAATTGCAGTCAGAATCTCAAGGTGTATTAGTAAGCCCCTGTTCACGAGCTAGACCACAGATTGGACCACTGAACAAGGAATACAGTAAGTAGGCCAGGTAAGAACCTAATTATTATATATATATATATATATATATATATATATATATATATATATATATATATATATATATATATATATATATATATATATATATGTAAATTGTGTCTGTGTGTATTGATGTTAAGATTGATATTACTTGGCAAAATGCACATAAATCCTGCACTTGGAGAAAGCAGGTTCCCGGTTTATGACAGAAACAGGTCTACCCATAAGACAGGACCAAGAGAAATGTCTCATCTTTATCTCTCTGAGAGTTAAAAAAGGAGGATAGTTGGAAAACAAGATAAACATTAGGTGAGGAATGGAAATATATAGAAAGAAAAAATGCAAAAAAATATATAGAAAGAAAAAATGCAAAATATCATAATAACCTGTAAAGGTATGACCTAATCACCTAATGGGATGGGGTGAACTAGACCGATAGTGTCTGTTCTTTTTAAATTACGTACCCAAAGGATTTCAAATGAGCTGATTTTTATAAATTATTGATAATTACAAGTTTCTCCTAATAGCTGGCGTGATATGTTCCAATCTGCATTAATATGTATGAAAAACACAAAGGTTCTGTATGAAAACCTGTGTAACCGAAACACATTTCAAGATGTTGGCTTCGGCAGCCGTGCTATTCAATTTTGAACATAGGAAATTTTTTTCATAGTCTCGCAACTCGATGGCGTTATTAACAAACATAACATGTTTGAGAGAGAAATTTGGGTTATTTAATAAGCTTCCATCCGGATAATCAAGTACTTAGTGAAATATAGCGATATTATTCGGACATGTTACATTCAACCAATCATCGTCGAGGTACCGAATCACTTTTAAGTGCATTTTCGCCAGAATAAAAAAAATAGTTTTGTAATGGAGAATAAAAAGAATTGGGGGTTGAGAAACTGTAAGATATGTAAACATGGTAAAAATGTTAGTGTTGGTTAAAAGAGGGATTGAGGTATTTTTTAGAAGGCTTGACGATGTCGAGAGAACGGAGGACGATAGTTTGGTAAAAATGTTGAAATTTTGGAGGCACTGGAAGTAGAGAAGGACAGTAATTACTGGAATTAGTGCTAGTCTGTTCAAGATGCAGGTGATTGGCATTTGAGGCTTCCCAGTAGGTGTATGAAGCAGTTGATGTAGCAGAGCTCTGCCTGGCATGCAGTTTCCTCGCCTATTCATCAGGTGAACTACTGTATAAATGGCATATATATACATTACACACACACACACACATATATATATATATATATATATATATATATATATATATATATATATATATAATATATATATATATATATATATATATATATATATATATATATATATATATATATATATATATATATATATATATATATATATATATATATATATATATATATATTGCTACGAATGTCCTGGGATACTTACTTGATTATGGGCGGCAATGGATGAATGTAGGGAGTTCCTTTTATATGTTACACATCTGACTCAGTATTAGGACAATTCGTAGACAAAGCTAGGGAAATCTATGGATAAGGGCCTTCTTCATGTGAGGGAAATTCAAGTAAACTTGAGTTCTCTTAATTAATTATGTTGGCATAACAAACACAGATCAGAAGAATGACAAATTACTGTCAGGTAATAATAAGGGCCTGCTAAAATAATGAATCCTACACGGAATAAATATTCTACTCTGACGATGTCTTCATAACAGAGACATCACAGTGGGGGATAGAAGGGAGACTGTGCATGGATGGAGCCGAGAGATGCCACAGTCGAGGCCTATCTGCAAATATATGCAAGTTGGTTACTTGCAATAATAATAGGACGCTCAAAAGGAAACTGAGGAGTGCACAAATGGTGCCAAATAACTCGGTTCAACACTAATGCATAATAACGTTGATACTGAATGCTCCAACACAAATTACTGAAGGTGATCACACAATGGAAAATTAAATGAGGTATTAGACAGAGAAATAACAGGGATCGTGACTGGCTAAAAGGACCTTACTCCGGCACATTACCTTCGTCAAGAGGATGGTGTCGTCGTTGATAAGGTGCTGGCAATGAAGGAGGGAATTATAATGCCACTACAAAGTATACTGGGTCAAGCCCCGGGGCCGACATGTGGAAGATTCAGAAGGATAGTTAAGGCATGGACGTCTGCCCTCGGGTCGTGTCCTAAGCGTTCTCTCTCAATTTCTGTTGCGGTGTCTATTTATAACCATCAGGGATTACGCACCACGTCTCTTCCAGGTGACGCAAAGGTCAATCTTTGTCACAT
Organism: Macrobrachium rosenbergii; assembly: GCF_040412425.1. NCBI lineage: Eukaryota > Metazoa > Arthropoda > Malacostraca > Decapoda > Palaemonidae > Macrobrachium > Macrobrachium rosenbergii. The sequence goes on along the minus strand of NC_089743.1, from coordinate 31,658,782 downwards.
TTTCTTTAATGACTGCATGGCAGCAGGAAACCCACGTGGAATGTTCAGTATTTTTGGGGATCTTTCTCTCGTTTGGCTCCTCCCTTGCCTGGCATGATGCAGGGGTACCTGGAATTAGGCCTAAAAGCAGTCACTTTCTACAGAAAGAGAGGAGTAGGCTAAACCATTTTTGGGGAATGAGAGAGAGTTTTGGAAGGGGCGAGTGGAAACCACAGTTCTAGTAGTTAATGATTTTTATATTCCTTTTTCAACTATGTTGTAAAATGTAAAAACGGGTGAGGTTGTGAGAAAGAGACCCCATTCGTTGTAATATATGTGTATATTATATATATATATATTATATATACATATAATATATGTAATATATATAATATATATATATATATATATATATATATATATATATATATATATATATATATATATATATATATATATATATATATATATATATATATATAATATTATTTATATTAATATATATATATATATATATATATATATATATATATATTATGTATCTATGTGTTATATATATATATATATATATATATATATATATATATATATATATATATATATATATATATATATATATATATATATATATATAAAAGGACTAGTTTCATGTAAAAGCAAGCATAATAGTTTTACTCTAGAAACAATAAGTGAATGCCTAAATTATTTCCGGTAATTGTTGTACAGTACATGGTTGTAAATTTCTAGTTACAGTCGCTCTTACCGTCGTCATCGCCGTCAGTATTTTTAGTAGTAGTCTATAATCATCAGTAGAAGCGATGTTAATGGTGGTAGTCGTCGTGATGATGATTGCTGTGAAGTCCCGTCTGTATGCATGGATCATTAGTATTCAAACGCCACTTCAGAATAATATACACTACGAGAATAGTGCGCAATAAGGTCATTGTGACATCGGGTTTCTTTCATGATTGATGTATATTTTCCCCCAGTGATATCAATCGTGTATTTCCTTCTTTTATCTGGGTGTCGTTGGTATTTCCTCTGCTGTGTTTTGGTTCTCGTTATCTCTTGCATGGAGATTATGTTGATTTGGCTTCTGCAATTTCGCCTCGTTAAATATGATCGTATGTTTTTTTTGTGTTTGCGTTAAAAAGGACACCCTAAAGTAATGTATATTCATATTTTTATCATAACCGCCGCAAATGAAGTTTTTCTGGGGTAGTTACACATATTGTACAGGAATGACAATGTTTGGTTGGCCTTTTGCTATTTTGGCCTAGCCGTAATTCTGTTGTAGGTACATGCTTGATACAGGTTGCTTAGGTTCACGGGATGTGTCTTAGTCACGTACTAAAGCTATATGGACGAGAACCAGGTCTCGGAGAAGGGTAGGAGGACGTTCTTTTATGTGATGAAGTTGTATTTTGCAGAAAAAACCAAGTGTATGTATCAGAATAAGTTGCTTGAACCTCGAACCAGTGTCATTTAGGTAGGGTGTGTGTCACCAGGAGAAGAAGAAAAATCACGGCCAAGCCATACCTTCAAAATGCAGAGGATACAGAACTTGAACTTGGCACACGGAGTACGTTGGAACATTACCCAACTTCAGGTCGACAAGGTCGTGTCAAAGGGAGATGAAAAAGGACATCATTGCCCATGCCATTATTTTTTAATTCAAGGTTTCCATTGGAAAACGTCATGGTCACAGTAGAGATTGAAGGAAATCTTGTCCGGTTCCGAGTTTTGAAACGCACGGGTTCTCGAAAATCATATGACATTGGACCTTAGACCAAATAGGCCACTCAGATTAGGTCATAGGATTGCTAAACTAAACAAATTTCTAAAAAAAAGTGCAGTATGTGCCTCTATTATCTGTAAACATGTATCTTAAGGAAAAAGATCATATATATATATATATATATATATATATATATATATATATATATATATATATATATATATATATATATATTTATATATATACATGTAAGTATATATAGGTCTGTATGTATTATAAGCATTTTCGATAGAAAAAGCTGAATAATAATAGTGCGAGAATTATTTTTTCTTAGGATATTAAAACTACAGTTCATCGAAGACAGTTTTCCATGGGCATTAACGCTTTGCTTTGATGAATTATTTCTAATTCCTTATACATAGGAGAAGTTCATTCATTCCCTGCATATTAGTCTAAAATGTTACTAGCTAAACTAATTTAACGATAAGAGAGCTTATCCACCTTCAGCATATCACCTTGGTATGATTGTCACGACTGATTAGATAACTACTTATTTTTCTTATACATACATATGTACATATATTGTGTGGGGTTGTGTACATATATATATATATATATATATATATATATATATATATATATATATATATATATATATATATATGTATGTATATATGTGTATATATATATAATGTGTGTGTGTGTGTGTGTGTGTGTTAAGAGATATTCGAGTGCTCTCTCTCTCTCTCTCTCTCTCTCTCTCTCTCTCTCTCTCTCTCTCTCTCTCTCTCTCTCTCTCTCTCTCTCACGAAAATTGATAATTTAGCTTATTTAGTACATTCCCGTCAGACTCCATTTACCTGATGTTGTTATCTGTGCAGAACCGCTACACTGCATTCGACAGGGAACTGCGGGCAATCTACCAAGCTGTGTGGCACTTCAAGTACCTCTTGGACGGCAGCCCTTTCACCATCCTGACAGACCACAAGCCGTTGGTGCACACATTCACGAGGGCGGGAGACCCATGGTCGGCGAGACAGCAACAGCACCTGGCCGCTATCTCCGAGTTCGGCTGCACCATTAGCTACGTCCCTGGCAAGAAGAACCCAGTAGCCAATGCTCTATTATTAGTCAAGATAAGTTCAGTCCACCTGGGCATAGACTACGAGGACTTGACTGCAGACCTGGAAACAGGCTTACTGCAGACCTGGAAACAGCAGATCTGGTTACTGCCACGGCCCACTGATACCCGCCCGCAGACGTTGTCATGGTGGGAAGATGCCTGATGATAGAAAAGTTCCACGGGATCAGGAAGGGTGATCTGACAAGTAAAATCGGAATCACACATCTCTCACGACACCAACACTGGCCACAATCCGCGCCCCTGATACCCGCCTGGAGGAGACAGCAGACGTGCCTGACAACATAACTACAGACAGAGGCCCAGTGTTCGTCATCCATGGTTTGGTGGAAAGAACCCACCGTTCATTAAGAGCAGCTCTGATGGCACGTTGCACCGATGAGAATTGGAAGGGGCAGCTACCCTGGGTCCTGCTGGGTCTCTGCACCGCACCAAGGGCAAACGGCAACGAATCTCCCGCAGAGAAAATATACGGCGAAACGCTGGCCTTGCCCGGAGAATTCTTCCCCATGGTGCCAGACGACATAGATACGCCCCTCCCAAGGCTGAGGGAAATAGCAAAGGAGTTCGCGCCCTGCCGAAAGACTTTCGTAGACAGGACCCATGTCTTCAGCCCAGGAGGCCTGAGTACCTGCACGCACATCTTCATCAGGAACGACGCCCATCACCCACCCTTGACCAGACCATACAGGGGGCCATACCGAGTCGTCCGCAGGACATCCAAGGCCTACCTCATCAGCATCCATGGACGGTAAGACTGAATATCTGTCGACAGGGTAAAGCCAGCCTTCCTGTTGGACAGTGGAACTCGGGAGGAGACTGGCAGGCATCCCAAAATTCCTCCACAAAACAAGGCCTCGGATAAAGCGTTTGACACCCCAAAACGTAGTCGAGGATGTCCCAAGGGCTGCACAAAGGATGTCACTCGCTCGGCGAAACCGCTGGGTGATCCAGCAGTCGAAGGTATCAAGGACTCGGGGCCGGTTCCTGCTCCCAAAGAGATTCCGTGACTGAAAAAATACAAGAAGTCTTCCAATAGTTATTTCATAATAATTGTCTGGGGGGTACTTGTAAAGATGTCAGACGTCTCCTCATTTCTCATCAATCACGATCATGTATCACATTTATCAACACAGCAAGAATTTCATGTGTGTATTTATGCATAGAATTTCACGTCCTTTTCGCCAATATACGTTTTATCGTTGTATGCACAGTATGTCTCTTAATATTGCTATTTGTTTGCTTGTTAACAAATAAATTGCTCTTGCTCAGTGTGTGGGTCACGGCAATTGGAGGTCGGGCACTCCGTTTCCATCCGCACACTGCTATGTATACCTGTGCCCAGGTAAATAAATCAGGTAGTACCCAGTTCTGTCTCTTTGACCTCACACACACACACATATATATATATATATATATATATATATATATATATATATATATATATATATATATATATATATATATATATATATATATATATATATATATATATATATATATATCATACACATATATATATATATATAATATATATATATATTATATATATACACACTTATATATTATAAATATTACCTCTCTCTCTTCCTTGCTTTAATCAAAAACAAAAATTTATCTCTTAAAGTAAGAGGGCAGACAATGTAGGCTGTTTTCGATTTAGCAGTGTTTCAAATTCCATTCGCCAATGGCCGAGACTTTAGCGTAGAGGGGCATAGATGGATACAGTTTTGCTAGGCTAGATCTTAGTCTGTTCTTAAAACCCAATTTCCTCTATCCTATGTACTGGTGAGTCTGTTGTCATTTTCAAGCCCTGGGTAGACTGATTTTTGAAGCAAATGCCCCCGCTCTGGGCTGTCCACACATTCGTCACAGCGTCAGAACATGCGGCTGCCATCCAAGCATTCTTCCTTTCTCTCCTTTGTTCAGACCGAGGAGAGATTTGCTATTTCAATGGACCAAGGAAACTTATGCATCAGCTAACCCAGTGGTAAGTCTGAATTGACAATTGCTCCCAGTTCTCTTTCCCTTGGACTGAAACTTTCATTTTCCTTTGTTCAGAGTTTCCTTTCTTAAACAGTCACTGGCTAAGAAATCCTAGTAAACATATCCCATTTATGAAGTTATCCATCAAGTACGATTATTGTTGTCTAGTGAAGTCACATAATTTATCCTCCATGGTGTTAAATGTATTACTTTTGAACTAAGAATCATTCCCTTGTGATTAGTAATGACAAGTGAGAGTTTCTGTAATACAAGATTTATCTGGATATGTCCTTTTCCAGAATTCCATATGCCTTGTGCCCGCGCAACATCCCCTTTCTGGGAGAAGAACCTGCATCATTTGTATCAAGGTGCCTTAATTCGGCCTTGTAGTAAACACCTGATACAGCGTCTGAGAAGCATATTAACCTGTTGCGTTCATTCTATGTAGCCTTGAAGTTTGTCCGAAGTGGGACTTATATTCTGAGTTGTTGTTAGCTCCTGTAAATAATCCATTCACTTTATATGATTTACTTGTTTTGCTGAAACTAGTGTTCCAGTAAGTTTGCTGAATTCATTCCTGCGGTTATGAATAAACCTCTGTTCTTTGTTAATGAGTGTTAACTGGTGACTTGATCTATTCACTATCTGTCCTTTAGAGGTATGTTTAGCCGAAATTGACAGAATTACGTGCGTGTTGGTAAAGCAAGGCAATATAAATCAAAGTAAATAATAATTAAACTCATTAGCCGAAGGACCCACATAATATGAAAGTTATGTTCTGAGTCCAGTTGGAAGAATTAAATTGAATTTTGAATGTAATTTACCTTAGGGGCCAACACCTAGAGCTCAGAACATAAGCAATAAATGTAATTAACAGTATGACTTACCTTGAAATTACATCTGTTTAAAGAAAATGGGAAGGTCGCCTTTTTCAAACCAGTCGGTGAGATTAACTTAATTTATTTACAGATTTGCAACTACAAATTAATATGGACAGACTGGTAGTTCAGCAATCAAGGCACATGCAATGTGCAAATAAAAAGTGTATCTACAGTTACCAAATAAATGAAAGGTTAACACGAATCTTATAAACTGCTTAAGGCTGGATGATAAAATTATTTTACATTAGCACAATGATAACGCTGAGAGGCCTAACACGTGGCCCTTGTCGACTGTCTTTGGCAGAAGATTCTTGCATTTGGCAAGATGGAAATGAGTCTTTTAAGGCAATTGTTTCACAAGGGCAGGGGCAGAACTTGAGGAGCCAGATAACAGGATTCTGGAAAAGAATTCCAGGTCAGCATTCATTGACACAAAGACTTTCTTTCACATGAAATTAATTATTCATGATGGAGGGAGCTATCAATTAGATTTAATTGGCATATGGTAACACTGTGGTGGGAATGCTCTAATTATTATCACAGAACAGACTTAATTTAGGCTTGGAACAAGTCATGAGGGCAAATGTGCATGCCAGGCTGTGGGAAACAGAGACTTTGCTTGGGAGAATGAAAAGTTGGAAATACTGAATATTGAGAGAAATCACAAGAATGAAAAGAACACTGGCATTACTTGCAACTTCAAGACGTACCTTATTGCATCTGGGCATGGAGCTCACTTTCAAAAGATGGATTCAGGCCTCAGTAGTCCCGACAAGTGGCCAGTGGTAGGAGGACAGAACAGCACCAGCTTATCACTGTTAAGATTCAAGTGACCTTGCGCTGTAGAGGCCTGGCACGGAGTCAGCGAGAGAAGTCACCAAGGCGCCCCATTTGATTCCAGGGACGGGCACAGGACACCGATATCTGGAAGAAGCAATAACAGCCAGCACAAAGGTTGAAGAGAAATAGGTCTTATAGTTAAGACTAACTAAGGGTCAGCCAAGCGGCCCAATACTATCCTGACTAGTACTTGTGGCCTGATGGCTTTCTGTCCCCCAGTATTTTACAGTATTGGGGTTAGGACGCCTACATCTGGCTTCCCAGTGGGGGGCTTCTCCAGCCACCATGCAATTTGATTTCTAGCAATTTGTATATATATATATATATATATATATATATATATATATATATATATATATATATATATATATATATATATATTGTGTTTGTGTGTGTGTGATGGTTAAGGTAACGTATAATTTTACTATTTTCCTTTTTGTAGTGACTGCCTATCGGGATTTCGTAAAGATAACCAGGAGGCTGCTCTCCAGGCGTCCGTGTATCTAGCCTTGCTACACCCAAATGTTATTAAATGTATCAAGGCGACTATTTTCTCTTCTGAAAGTGTTGAAGTAACCATTTGGAATTGAAAACCGTCTTTGAAGTTTTTTAAAAGGGCTTCTGAAACCACATTATTATAACGAATATATGCCTTTGGAAATACGAAACTAGGTTTTGTATTATTAGTTATTTAATAATACTATAGTTGGCAGCTATATTCTCGATATCAATGATAAGGTGTTGGGATGATAACTGAAGACGGTAGAGTCGAATCCTGGCACGACGAGTCGGAGAGGTTTTTAATATTCCGTCAAACCAGCAGACCTGCTCTGCTGATTCTTACTAGGATATCTGCTACCAAGGGAGAGAAATGTCGAGAGGTTAGCGACTAAAGGAAAACGTTCTCTGTATAAAAAACGGATTTTATCTCCTGGAGAAGTGTTCTTTCCGTGGATTCTAAACATATGGTCTGTGCGACTGGATTCCCGTTATTTCTACACTGATTTATTTTTATCATTGTTAGCTTCAACCTAACTTGACTCTTGTTTCTGTTTATTATATGGAGTTAGCTGAGAGAGAGAGAGAGAGAGAGAGAGAGATGATTGACTAACTCGCCGTCTGTGCATCTCACGCGGTGCATTGTAGGCAATAAGTAAGATTCTTTGCAACGTCGTTTTGGTCCCCAGCTGCAACCCCTTTTATTCCATTTACTATACCTCCATTCATGTTCGCTTTTTTCCATCTTTCCTCCACCCTCTTCCAACAATTTTTTCATAGTGCAACTGCGAGGTTTTCCTCATTTTACACCCTTTAAAGCCTTTTTACCCATAATTTTCCTTTCAGCGCTAAATGACTTCGTGGGTCCTAGCGCTAGGCCTTTGGCCAAAATTTTATAATCCCATATTCTTATAGACATGTAGATGGCGACAATGATCCTCGACGCGGCATAGAGGGGAGACTGATTCAGTAGTGTAAGATAATAATATATATATATATATATATATATATATATATATATATATATATATATATATATATATATATATATATATATATATATATTACATGCTTTTATTAAAATGCACTAAAAAGTAAGAAAATTATTTTTGAGACACCAGGATTTTCGTACAATTAATCATGTCTACAAAACAAAAAAAAAAAAAAAAAAAAAAAAGCGTGGGCCCTAAACATGGAAGGAAATGCTACAAGAAAATCCTGGTGTGTCTCTAAATTAATTTTTACTTTTTAGTGCATTTTAATAAAAGCAGGTTTAAAATTTTTATTTTATTTTTATTTTATACTTTTTAATTTTGACAAATTGTAACCGGTTTATGATTGCTGTTAACGAAATTGATATCCGTCTATGGGGAGGGGAGGGAAGGGGAAGGGCCAAGGGAGGGGAAGAGGTCAGGGGAGGGGAATAGGAAGGTGAGGGGAAGGGGAAACGGGAGGGGAGGGGACTGGAAGAGGGAAGGGGATGGGGAAGGGAGAGAGGAGGGGAAGTGGAGGGGGGTGGAAGAGTGAAGGGAAGGGGAGGACAGCTAAATTAACACTTGATTATGTGCTTTGGAAGGGAAGGGGAAGGGGAAAGGAAGGTGAATGTCGAGGGGATGGAAGAGGGAAGGGGGACTGAAGGGGAGGCTGATTTAACACTTGATCGAGTACTTTGGAAGGGGGAGGGGAAGGGAGGGGATGGAAGAGGGAAGGGGAGGGTGAAGGGACAGCTAAATTAACATTTGATCGTATGCTCCGGAAGGGAGGGGAGGGGGAGGACTCAGCTAGATTAACACTTGATCATGTGCTTTTGGAGGGGGAGGACACAGCTAAGTTAACACTTGATCGTGTGCTGTGGGAGGGGGATGGAAGAGGGAAGGGGAGGGGTTATATAGAAGATAGATTCTACCCAGTCAAAGAAGTTGTGAAAAATCCAAAGAATTTTATACAAATCCTGAGATACCGGGAGAGGTCAGTGTAGGGTCACTAGAGGACACTGCTGACCTACTGATCATGTAAGGTTGTAATGACACCGGGATTGAATAGCCATGCAAAATTTCAAGTTCATCGGACGAAGGAACAGGTCGAAAGTTGAGTTACAAGATTTGACCCAAACAGACAGATAGACAGACAATGCAGAAGTCACGTTAAATAAAAGCATGTAATAACGGTGGTCTTCATTACACAGTGGCAGGTCCCTGTTAACACTTAGGATAGGAATGAAGGTCAGAATCTTAGGAAGAACGGCTATAACTACCTGACAAAGCCAGCCTGGGCATGTGTCCTGTTGCTGGTTGTTTTCTACGTACCCGTTTTACGGTAAAATAGCAAATACTAGACATTCGGAAACTGGGTATGCAGGTTCAGTCAGTACATTTCCGTATGACGTACCTGTCGGATATGTATTCTTAATATTTTTGCTTCATTTACTCTACTTAATTTTACTTGCTTATTGTGTAAGGTTATCAGGGTGTTCATCGTCAAAGAAACAGTTTTCAGTCATTCATTTATGTTATGTTATTTGGGAAGGCATTTTTTTTTACGGAATTGGCATTTGATTTTAATTTGAAATGTATTTAATTGAATGTAATTTTTCCTTTATTTGGCTCCATTTTTCACCGTTAAAGTATAGCCTTTCTATTATGTGAAAGTAAACTTTGTCCTGGCTTTTCCGTGAGAACTTATGCAAATTGTGAATAATAATAATTGTGTACCTTCGTGAGTGCTGCATCATCAGAAGTTAGAACTTTCTAAACTCGGCATCTTCATCGCTGTATTTTCTTTTAATGGCAGATGTGTGGGTAGTTCTCGTTTTCATGTTTATCTTGGTGTATAATTTTTACAAAAAGATGTTTTAAGTTTTGTAATCCCCATTTTTTTGTTTTATGTATCCTTTTATGTCTAAGACGTACATCAGAGGAACCTTTGAAGTACTGAGGGTTTGCACTTCTCGAGTTCAGGAGGTGGAATAAAGACGTCCTGAAAATTGAAGATGAAACAGTGACTGACATGTTAAAAATCAGATTTACTTTAGCACTTAATTTTAGATTTAAAAACTAACTGTGTATTATTAGATAATATTACTTAGGGGTAGATAATGGTGGTTATGGTGACAAAAAGAGCTTAGCAAACGGAAATAAATTTGGTGAATAGTTAATGTATAGGGACAAAATAATTCAACAAAAACACAAAAAGAACTTACTCAATTCGCCCACTAATACGAAGATTTAAGAAGCCAAAGATTCTTGTTTTATAGGAGTGGTATTGACCGTTTTTAAAGTTTACCGTCAAATTACATCGTATGTTGGAATTTTATTCATTTGAGAATATATATTGATGGTTATACAGTGATTTTGCGTTTTTATTTCATGATGTATTGTTATCCCCCCCCATTTTTTTTTCAGAATGCCCCTATTTACACACTTCATCTCCTCATATCAGGCTGATGCCTTGTTTTCTATGTATATTTTTTTTTTTTACTAATTTTCATCCTTAATTGACGTATGCATTTATTTGGCGTCATTAAGTTCCTTGTATACTTATATTTCCTTTATTTTTTCCGACATCGGCGAATATTGTACTGTATCTCGTTATGCATGCTAAGGAAACCAAACAAAGAAAACCGCAAACATAATGTTGATAAAAACGAGAGCATCTGTTTCACAAGAGGTGAGAAATGTCAGGGGATTTGTGCTGGTGGGTGAGCAAAGATTATATCATTTCAGGAAATATTTGTAGAATAGTTTTGGAATCGTGGGTCCTGGATATTCGAAATGGTAATGCTCGGAATCAGTGGAAATTTCGTGTTCTGTAAGGAATATTTTTTTTTTATTTTGACAGTTTTTGTAATAGGCTTAGAAGTGCACAGGTGATGAATTATTCGACTAAGTGATTCGAAAATGTAATGCTCGAAATGTTATATCTATTCTAAAACCTTTATGAAATGAATTAGAGCGGTGTATTTTATGTTTTGGATGTTCTTTTGATAACAGTAAATTATATGACAGTCCTCTTAGTTGTTTATTTCATAGAAAGGTACTTGTAATATCACTAGCTTGACGTAATTATTATTGTCAAAATGGACTTTCAGGAGAGGGAATTCGTATTGTGTTATATAGGACAATTAATCTGGCACAGATCGTTTGTGGCGTTGAAATTATGGAATGAAAGCAAATGTAAAGCTTTGGCCATGAGTGTTGTTTTCATTTTGTCACAAGTTTCAACCATAAGGCCACCTCTCACATACAGTATTGATAACATTTTCCTACGGAAGTGATGATTGGTCACCCTCGCAGCAGAAATAAGAATTCTTTTTCATCAGCCTTGATAATCGACCTTAATATTCCAGTCTTACTTTAGCTAAAAGGACCTTTCAAATTAAGTTTGCGACAGGAGAATCATTGGCCTGAAAATTCGAAGTGTGCGACAGTATCTTTAATTCGTCAATGACCGTGGAGAGGCTTGTACTTTCTTAATTACTACAGCTGGAAATCAAACCTGCTCTTCATTTTTCACCGACAGTTGGCTTTCGCAGGGTTGAGGCCACACATTTGTAAACCTGTCTCCGTTTGTCGTGAGATAGTCATAAGATTGTGTGCCACGATCGTATATTGTCGTAGATAGTCGAAAGTTAACTGTTTCTTTACTTCATACTGCCCTAGACCAGAGTGAAAGGGTAAAAGTTGGGCCAGGGTCCTGAAGCAAGTGAATGCATATCCCTGACAACTTGTGCATCTGGCGGCGCTTCCTCCACAGTATGTGACAGTTCAGCTAGTCGATTGGGGTCCGATAATTGTGCAGCATTTGTCGTAAAAGTACATCCATCTGTTATGTCATACTTCTGCCTATTTTCAGGATGAAACCGCTACCTGTCGTCTGGGTGTCGCTGAGGTCTCAGGAATTTGTCTCGAAGACTGGTGTGTTAGGCTGTGTTAGCAAGACTTCCCAAGTAAGATTTTTTCCTTCTTTAACCTTACCTTGACTGGTGTCGACGGTGCGGCATCTGCTCCCTTCTCAGTTTGTAGTGTTGTTCTTCGGAGTTCTCTTTCCTCATCTGCTCCTTTCTTCCTGTTTATCATTTGATGGCTTAACCCTCCATATTCTTTTCCATTCACTTCCTACTTCGACTTACCAGTCTCACCTGCCAATAAGTCCTAAGACGGATCCTGGCTAGAGGGAAGACGACCCAAGTATGCTTCCTGAACAATCTTCTGTGCTTCTGTTGAACTAAGCAGTGACTGTGTGGTAGTTTGTCGGCTGTGGTTAGTTGCAGCAAGGATAGAGAATGGTGTGAGATCATCAACTTTTCCCAAAACACAAGCATAGAGATGATTCATAACCAGTATATATATATATATATATATATATATATATATATATATATATATATATATATACATACATATATACATATATATATGTATGTATATACATATATATATATATATATATATATATATATATATATATAATAGAGAGAGAGAGAGAGAGAGAGAGAGAGAGAGAGAGAGAGAGAGAGAGAGCATACACCTATGAGTATTTTGTATGTATGAACGACACTTGAAAAGTGAATTCGAAAACAGTTAATTTCAGAGATGGATTTTTGGGCGAAGAGAATGTTTTCATTAGGATTAAATCCCCTTGATTTCCTCTCCTCCAACTTTGGATGCTTGTGTCGTTCTTCAGGAGACACCTCCCTCAACTCTTATGTATTCATATTTATTCATGACGACTGTTAGTTTTTCACTTGGGTTTGAGGCTTTTCTTTACATTACCATTTTCAAATTTTGTTCTGTACCTCACACTCGCTCTTGCTTGTCAATGAAGATGCACATGAGTAGGTGGATAAATAATACAAGTTCATTCAGTTTATGAATTTAATATAGACTGTACTGTCGAAAGCTGTGTTTATGTATGACTCCCATTTCATAATTTTCTATAACGAGACCTCAAAAAAATTGAACGAAAATCCATCAGACAGCGCAATCCCCATGAGATTCAACTTACCCAAGAACTCCAGTAATATCAAACTATATAAAAAAGAAAAGTAGGTTAATGTAAAAAAGGCAGTTAAAGAATGCAAACCTCTGCCAATTCAGGTAGCATTATCGCCCAAGTAGCATGCTTCATATACCATTTCTCCCACGACGGCTAGGATGCAGTTAGTATAATTGCCCAAACACTTATCATTTATATTTTATCCCGGTACAGAAAAAGTTAGGGGGGGAAATAGTTTTTTCCTTCAGTTTGTCCGTTTATTTAACTATCAGGTCGTCTGCCTGCCTACCTGTCCGTCAGTGTGCATGTCATACAACTTTTGAACTGTTGAAGGGATATCCGCAAACTTGGTAAAAAGGCAGGCCATGATGTGTAGATGAGCATGAATGGGGATTGTTCATCAGTCTGTCCAGCTGTCTTGTCACTTACCTTGTCATTGTAACACCTACATTGTTGAAGAGATTTCAGTCAAACTTGATACAAAGTTAAATGTGATATAAAGATAGATCCTTGGGCATAGCTGTGCATGAAGAAACATTGTTGGTCCGTCTGTCTGTCAGTATGTCTCACACAATTACCTTTTCATCGTAACTCTTCGCACACAGTTGGAAGGATTTCAGTCAGACTGCCACACCGTGCATCATGGGAGTTTATCCGTCTGTATGTTTGTCCAACTGACATTAGAACTTTTATGTGTATGGTCGACGTGATCTCAGATTTTTTTTTATCATTGACGCATTCGTGAACTCTATTCCAAAATAATGAGCTTCAAAACCAGAATAGGCCTATGTTCAGCTTAAAGTTACAGTGTGATAGGCTATACGAGTCATACAGGATGAAATTTGCTGAGAATTTTCTTAAGTACATTATCTCATTTCGAAATAATAAAATCATAAAAAATGACATAGACCTATGTCTTTTTTTCGGTTTTCACAGCTTATGACATTTGGATTATAGGCCTCTTATATTCAGCCTTTTTATTGTGGTTTCTGTTGTCATTTTTATTCTTGTTTTTTGTTGTTGCTGTTATTGTTCTTGTTGTGTCTTCGAAAACTTTTTACATGGTTAGCTAACACTGCAGAATAAACATAGACATATTCATAAAAGAATTACCTGTCTACTGTTATTAATTTAAATTTATTAGTCATTTGCTATAATGTAATGGCGGCAAATCGCCTCCCCTTTCCTGTGTTTCTCTCTTCATACATACATTAATCACGTTGTATATGTTACTTGTTGATATTTCAGATTCTTTATGTGTCTCATTGTATGCATCATTGTATGGCCTGTCTACCGATATATGTACCTGCCTTTTACATGTTGTGTAACGCATTACATATGTCTTTTTAAGCCTATTAACAAACACAACCTTCGTATGGACGCAGCGGTGGGCCTCAGGTCGCCCGCTACCTTTCCGTCCGTTTTCTGTATTATAAACACCTGTCAAGAATAATAAAGGATCAGTCTTCCACTTCTGACATTTCTTGAACCTCACACTGGTGACCCCAGAAAAGGGACAGGTAGCGCGGTTTTGGACCAGCTATTAACAGACTAAATATGGCCACAGCCTACCGTCAGAGAGCCTTTAGCGGATTAACTACAGTGCAAAGTTTATGCCTCTGATAGCTCCCTCCCTGGTGGATTGGATACTGTGCCATTAACGGACTAACTACGGCGTACCCAAAAAGGGCATGTTTTGGCACTTCGTTCGACCACTCAAACGAATCAGCAGAACACGGCATCATGGTTCTTGTGCACAGACGCGCACTTTCGCGTGGGGCGCATCTCAGACGATGCTATCAAATCCGACATCACCATGACGGCACTCCCAGAAGAGGTGTTCAACAGAATCTCCCCCTGGCTCGATGCGCAACCAGACAAGGTCACATACGCGGCCTTGAAAGATAAACTGATGCAATCTTATTCCATGCCTGTGACCGAGAGAGGGTAGCATGCACTCGACCTGTTATCCCAGCCCCTTGGAGAAGTATCACCCAGGGAAGCCTGGGACGAACTACGGGGCTTGGTAACACTTCCAGGCCGCAACGAAAATGGGAGGAGAAGGACAGTAAATTTAACAAAAGCAATCTTCCTTCAGTGCCTCCCGCAGGAAGTTAGGCGCCAGATAAGGGATGCAGACACCCTCTACATGGACACCTTAGTCGGCGATGCCTAGAAACTACATGAGGCCACCAAAGCCTCAAAAAATGCCCCCGCCCTTGCAGCTGCTGCCCTGGGAGCCTGTAGCCTGATGGAGGAGAACGATGACGACGACACCACTCAGGGAACACAGGACATGGTCAAACCCGGTGTGGTGCTTCTTCCACAGAAAGTTCGGAACCAATGCCAGAAACGGCAGGCCTCCCTGTTTCTTCACAAAAAACAACAAAAGCGGCCACAAGTAACAGCTGTGGCCGCAAAGTCCAACTCGCCCCGACCAACAGGTTTCTTCATCAGAGACGAAATTTCGGAACAGCGCCTGCTGGTAGATACAGGGGCAATGCAGTCGGTCTTCCCGCCATCCAGGGAAGGTTTAGAAAAAATACCTGACTTGACACCCACCCTCATAGCAGCAAACAGAACTCCCATCCACACATATGGCACGACGACCCGGACTATCTCATTTCTGGGACGCAGATACCACTGGCCTTTCGTCATCGCGGATGTAAAGTTCCCCCTGCTGGGCACAGATTTCCTAGGACACCACGGACTTCTAGTTGACGTCGCAAGACAATGCCTCGTCAACACAGGAACCTGCACCTCCCATCAGCTCTCCACTGGACCTGGAATGCCCACCATCTGCTCCACAGCCCCCAACGGCTACACGTCCCTCCTACAGGAGTTCCCGGACGTATTCAAACCAGAGCTTTGCCAGTCACCTGGGGCTTCAGCAAAGCATGGCATCTTCCATCACATCACCACGACAGGCCCACCAACCCATGCCAAGTTCCGACGACTGTCCCCACAGAAGTTACAAGATGCCAAACTGGCCTTTGCAGAGATGGAACGGATGGGCATCTGTAAAAAAGCATCTAGCCCTTGGGCTTCTCCCCTCCACATGGTAAAGAAATCCGATGGTTCATGGAGGCCCTGCGGGGACTATCGGCGTTTGAATTTACTAAAAGCACCAGACCACAGACGGACCTGCTGAAGTCATACTTCCAAGTCCCTGTGCATCCCGACGACATCCCAAAGACTGCCATCATCATGTCCTCTGGGAGCTACACATTTTCCAATTCCACTTTCGGTCTCAGGAACGCAGGTGCCACATTCCAGCGCCTGTGCCACATTCCAGATCGCCTTCTGCATCTGATGGACATTCTCATCTTCTCTTGGTCCCCAGAGGATCTGCCTTTCTGCATCTGCTATGTCGACAACATTCTCATCTTCTCCAGGTCCCCAGAGGAACACCTTCACCACATCCTTGCTGTCCTGACACATCTGCAGGACAGCAGACTAGTTGTCAGGTTCGACAAGTGCATTTTTGGGAAAGAAAAAGTAGACTTCTTGGGCCACGAGATTTCCCCAGCAGGAGTGCACCCCACGGCCTCTAAAGTAAAAGCTATACTGTAGAGAACTTCCCGAAACCACAAACCTTCAAGGCCCTTCAGGAGTTTCTCGGGATGATAAACTACTACCAACGTTACATCCTAGACGTCGCCCGCACAATGTACCCCCTGACGTCAGTCCTGAAGGGCAAACCAAAAACACTGACGTGGGAGGCTCCGCGGCGGCAGGGATTCATTGCAACAAAGAGAGCCCTCTCCAGTGCCACTACCTTAACTCACCATAACCCCACTGGTGCCCTCAGGTTGACAACGGACGCCAGCAACATCACCTGCAACGCAGTACTCGAGCAGCTGGTGAACGGCACCCCCAGTCCTTGGCCTTCTTCAGCCACAAGTTTTCGCCAGCAGAGACCCGCTACAGCGCCTTTGACAGAGCTGCTGGGTATCTACCAGGCTGTGAGACATTTCAAGTACCTGCTGGAGGGGACCGAATTCACAATCCTAACAGATTACAAACCCGTGGTGCAGGCATCTGGAAAGCAGGGAGATGTGTGGTCTGCAAGGCAACAGCGGCACCTGACCGCCATCTCCGAATTTGGTTGCACCATCAACTACGTCTTTGGCAGAAAAAACCCAGTGGCCGACACCCTGTCAAGGGCAGAAATCAATTCCCTTCACCTCAGCATCGACTACGAAGACCTGGCAAGAGAACAAGCAGCGGACCCAGAGACGGCAGACTACAGGACGACAGTGACGGCTCTTAAGTGGGAAGACGTGCCCTTAGCAAGCTCGAACACTTAGTCCACGGTCTCTCCCATCCATCAAGTGCACAATGGCGTGCCTCATGACTAACAAGTTCATCTGGCATGGCGTCAACAAGGATGTTCGCCAGTGGGGAAGGAGCTGCATCCCATGCCAAGCGAGCAAAACATCCCAGCACACAGAGTCCAGGGTTGGCGACTTCCCCTAGTCTCGTTGGCGTTTCGGCCACATCCACATCAACATTGTAGGGCCCCTTCCGCAATCGGGAGGAGCCAGATACCTCCTGATGATCATAGATTGCTCCACCCACTGACCCGAGGCAACCCCCATGAAGGGGGCATCAACAGCTTCATGCGCAGAGGAACGAGAGGAGCGGACAGTCCGAGTCATCAGATGCTGACCCAGTCTCCGGCGTCTTTTCTTGCCTACAGGAACGACTCGCCCAAGGGGAAGGCCCTACAGCATGCAGCAGGAGGTAGAGACCAATCAGGTTCCGAAAAGAGGCAGTGGAGATAGTGGACGGCAACTTGCCAGTGTTCTACAGATCTCTTTCGGGTGGAGAAGGCATCGGGGTGTTTTGTGGGGTGGGTGTTGGTTTGGAGTCCCGTGATAGGCCTCTCCACTCTGAACCTCTACCCACAGCAGATGCCCTTCACCATGGAGATGCCCCAGTCAGCCTTGGCTTCTATCAGGGAGAAAGATTACATAGTGTTGGTAGATCTGCAGGATGCATACCTGCACATCCCCATCTGTGAGACCTCCAGAAGTACCTAAGGTTTGTCTCCCAAGGAACAGTCTACCAATTCAGGGCTCTCTGCTTTAGACTGGTAACAGCCCCCAAGCCTTCACCTGTGTCTTCCAACAGGTGTCATAGGCACATGTGAAGGGAATTAGATTGAAAGTACCTGGATGACTGGCTGATCCTACCATCCTCAGTTGTCGAGGTGGAACACCACAGTGGCCAGGTCCTGTCCCTTTGCAAGGACCTGGGAGTGATCGTGAATCTACTAAAGTCAGACTTCTCTCCGAAAGTTAAGTATACCTTAGTTTAACCAGACCACTGAGCTGATTAACAGCTCTACTAGGGCTGGCCCGAAGGATTAGATTTATTTTACGTTGCCAAGAACCAATTGGTTACCTAGCAATGGGACCTACAGCTTATTGTGGAATCCGAACCACATCATAACGAGAAATGAATTTCCATTACCAGAAATAAATTTCTCTAATTCTTCACTGGCCGGTCGGAGAATCAAACGCGGGCCCAGCAGAGTGCTAGCTGAGAACGATACCCACCCATCCAATGAGGATCTTCTCTCCAAAGCAGATGATCCAGTACCTGGGGATGGGGATTGACATCATAGTATAGGGAGAGCTTATCCATCAAATGAGAGAATTGTCAACCTTCTGAGGATCTGAGAACCAATCCTCAGCTTGCCCCAGCAACCAGAAAAACAGTGGCAAATCATGATAGGGCATCTGGTCTTCCTGGAAAAGTTAGTCACTGGTATTCTCTGACAGGTCCCAAAAGGGGTGGAGCACACATCTGAACAGCGTGTGCATTTTCAGGATGATGGGACCCATGGAGAAGATGGAGTATATCAACCTGTTGGAGGTGTGAGCAGTCTGGCTGGCACTCCAACACTTTCAGGAATAACTGGGGGAAAAGTTGGCAGTTGCCATGAGCAACAACACCACAATGGTAACTTGCATAAACAAGCAAGGGAGCACCATCTCCCAGGAGCAGAACAATCTGGCGGTGGAGATACATGAGTGGTCAGAGTCCCAGGGCCTGGACTTGACAGCCAGTTACATCCCAGGCAAGAAGAACATCATTGCCGTCCAACTAAGCAAGGTGTTTCAAGTAGTGGGCACCAAGTGGTCCCTAAATCAGAAAGTAGCTGACGCCTTGATGGAACTGTAGCACCCATGGAACGGTATGGATGTGTACACTCCCTCTGTTCAGTCAGCTGAGGAAGGTGATCAACAGGATTTTTGTGCCCCAGGGACTTAGAATGATTTTGGTGGGACCCCTGTGGCTGCAGGCAGAGTGGTATGCAGACCTCCGCCTCCTTCTAAGAGATCTCCCAAAGGAACTTCCCAAAGCCCCTGACGTCCTGGTTTAGAGGCACGATGGGTGATACCAGCAAGCATTAGGCTCCCTCTGGTATCAGGGCTGGAGACTCTCCAGCAACTTATGCGAAGGAAATGCTTTTCAGAGCGCTCTGCAAAGGCAGTTGCTGACACCTCCAGGCCCTCATCTGCCGGGGTACCAGGGAAAATGGACAGTCTTCTGCAGGTGCTGTAAGACCAATGTGAGTGAGGGAAGTAGTGGACTTCTGGTGAACCTGCTTGAGGAGAAGGCCCTCTCCATCACAGGAGACAAAGGCTACAGAGCTGCCTTGGCCCACATCTTCAAACTAAGGGGAATAGCTCTTGTAAATACCTGGGAATTGTCCAACGTCATCAAGCACTACAAAAGAAAGTGCCTGCCAAGGGGGTTAAGACCTTGGGTATGGGATGTTACGAAGTTCTCTAGGAAGGTGTGTTGAGTATAAGTAGGGCCTAGCCATATTTTTTTTGTTGGTGACCTGAACCACAGGAGGTAGATTCAGAAGCACTGAGAGGTGCAGCAGGCAATCCAGGGCAGGCCACCTGCCACTCCAGATTGATTGGCCTCCCATGTTTTGGTGAGGCTCCAACTATAAAAGCATAGGTTCACATTCCTGTTGGAACAATCAACAAATGTTAAAAAGTATGTTGTTGTTTTCCTTGAATACAAACCTATGCTTTCATAGGGAAGTTTTACCTTCCTCTACCACCCCTCGTGATTCCGATCTCTCCCAATCATGGAGATGAGTGATACCGCAAATAGGCTGATTCACAAAATTGAAGAGATAACCCAGCTGAGGTCATGGGAGACTCATAGGCCTTCCCAATAGGCTTTTGTTTTCCTTTTAAATTAGAGACAGCCAGAGCACGCCTTGCGCTGAGTATTGTAACTATGAAAGCGTAGGTTCATATCCTAGGAAAAATACAAATTACGTTATATATATATATATATATATATATATATATATATATATATATATATATATATATATATATATATATGTATATATATATGTGTTTGTGTGCATATAAGATATAAAGACATAGAGAATGGTTTGTTTTGGGCAGAAGATGCTTGGTTCTAAAAATCTAATAATGCCCAAACCCCCAAACACGTATTTGGTTAAGTCAATGAAATCAGGAAAAGCAGAAAAATTACCCCAAATAGGTACAAAAAATATGAGTATATTTCAAAGCTACCAGTCTTTTTAAGAAAGTAACTGCAAGTCTTAATAAAAAAAGTAACTACCATTATAAGCTATAATTATGTATTTTGTGAATAGTGTGTCCATGCGTCCCACTGGAAGAAGACCATAAATTTTACATCTGATGTGACTATATTGTTGATGTGAAAATTATGTAGGAAATTTGACATAGCATTTTATTCTTGCAGCCATTCTGTATTAATGAAGACTTTGACGTGGAGCCAGTCATAATGAATGTTAATTATACAGACAAAGCACTTCAGCCATGAAGAAAATGGCTCATATCATTTTTTTTTTTATTATAGCTATCTAGGATAATAATTCGCTTTACTGCTTGGTGTTTCATTTGTATTTCACATCTATGTACTAAATATAAACAAAGGGAAACTTGCTGCCAATATTCCACAAATAAAAACCACTGAATTACTTTGGATTTTACCCACAGCATTTTTGTAACTGCTAGGTGCCTAATTCACTGCTGTAGGTTAAAAGACGTCATGGATTCTTCATGTAAAGGGCGTAAGTAGCTGTGGGGCTGAAGGTGTGCAAATAGAGCCTTTATTATGACAGTGGTGTGTGAAAACTAAGTTGAGGGGGAAAAGTTGTATGAAGTTCATATGGACCAAGAAACATATGTTCCATAGAACTGATAGATTTCTGTTGAAGAATGTCTGGAAATGTTGACGTCAGAGTTAAAGGTTTGATGTAAAAGGGGTCTAGGAAAGTATGTGTTTGTCTCAATGGCTGTTTGAATATGTTTATGGGTGGGTAAAGTGATTAGTAAAGTTAAAGATAAGGTGTAGGTGCAAAGGTGTGGGGTAAGAAAAGCAGTTTGTGGATGAAGTGTGGAGTGGCTGGTGTTTGCTGATTGTATGTTAATTGGTTATAATGAAGACAAACTGGAGAGACTAGCAACTGAGTTTGATAGCCGTTTTTTAAAGAGGAGTACACTGAAGTGAATGTTAGGGGAAATTGTGACCAAGGAAAGTGAACTCAATGAATGGGTGCTGCAGAATGAATGCAGTTACTTCTTATTGATATGTAATAAATAGTGATAGGATTAGAGAAGAGATTAGCTTAGAATGTGTGAAGCACCGGAGGTAGCAGGGGTTAAGGAAATAATAGAAAGGTTTAAGAACTATGTGTGAAAGTCAGAGTTGGAATGTATGATGGGATTGTTAAACCAAGTCATCTTTATGGAAGTGAAATGTGTATGTTGAATGCAGATGAGGAAAAAGGTAAAAGTTGCTGCAGGGAATTGTTTCCATAGATATTGGGAGCCAGAAGTATTGAAAAGGTCTGAAATTCAGAAATACGATGTGGTGTCACTCTTGGGTAGATGAATTTACAAGCCGGTGGGCTTTATATTGCTTTGGTCAAGTCGAGAGAATGGAGGACGGTGAATTTATAGTGTGTATAGTTAAGTTTTGGGAGGGAGGGATGGAGCTGAAAAGCTTTTGGAAGGGAAGGGTATTGATATCCGGGTAGAATGTGTTGCGTCTAGCTAGACTGGGTGAGTGGCACTGCATGCGTGGACAGAAGTAAACACGTTTCGGTTGACCAATCTGTAGGTGTCTGAAGTGGCTGATGCTGTGCATGCTTATTGTAAAAGGTGTTCATCCTTGATTCAGCTGTGAAAGTATAAACAAGGCAAAATAAAATATGTATATGCATCATATATGTTAATGGTTAATAGTTTTTTCCACTTTATTTATAATGATTGTTCCTGATGTGTAACGTACAGATTCATAATGGGAATGAAATAGACAGAAAATGATTGGTTAAGGAAGTTAAATGGAGGGGGGAAATGAAAAGATAATCAGTCTTTGAATATTTTTAAACTTATTTTACCTGACTGCGTCAGATGTTCTCTCTTACCATAGCTTGGAAAACTTAACGGTATTGCAGAAAAAAATTAACTATCTAGTCTGCGAGAGAGAGAGAGAGAGAGAGAGAGAGAGGGGGAGTGTTTGCTCCTCAGTCCTCCCCCCTACATTAATTGGTGTTCAGAGGAGCGAACTCATTACCGATATTGTGGTTATGGAATGGGTAACGTAATTTTCATGTACGATTGCTCCGGCTTCAAGGGTGGCATTTTGACCATATCCGAGATTAGGGCATTGGGTCAGTGGTTGATTTATAATGCAAATTTTAGGGCTCTGTATGCATTTTGCCGGCGGGATTTGTTGGACATGTCTGTTCGGATTAATGCGTCTAGACTGGGTGTTTGGTATCCCAGTACGGTTTTGTAAGATGAAAGTCTCTCTCTCTCTCTCTCTCTCTCTCTCTCTCTCTCTCTCTCTCTCTGCGGCTTTGCGGTCAAGCAGAAAATGCACACTAACGTTCATCTATGCATATTATCTGACAGTATACGTACATGCTTTTATCATCATCATCTTTTTTTCATTTTTGTTTCTTCGTTTCTTTCCTCCATCTTCGTAGTGAGATAGTTTCTAGCCTGGTATCGCCCCGGACAGGGAGGGGCTTAGGGTATGGCTGATTGGGGGAGTTGAGGGGCGGAACAGAGGGGGGCGGGGGCGCACGGCAGCAGCAGGCGCCTTGATCGGGCCCAGAGTCTTGGAGTCAGTCAGTTGCCCTTCGACCGCCGTCCTTCACGGTTCAAATCGAGCTGGTTTTGAGAGGTAGTGTGGGCACCGTACACTTCCCGTCGTAAGTGAAGAGACGCGCCAGGAAGGATTTCGAGTCCCTCAACTCTTTTGGGGAGAACGCGGAGAAAGGGGGCTGTGTACCTATCTGTCATTTTTACTTTTTGAATAAATAAAACCTCAGTGTTCGAAAGCTCAGCATAGCGTTTCGCGAAGATTTCGGCGGTCCTTCTCGCAGAAGGACGAGGACTTCGCTTTTTATCGCCATGGCCCCCCACAGGAGGAGGGCTGCTGACACTGCGAGTGTAGGCCTCTACTTTCAGGCGACACTCCTGGCATGTCTACTCTTTGCAGCAGTGACACGGGCAGCGTCCTCATCTCAGGTAATTAGTGGAAAAGAGGAAACAATGGATGTGTGAATGAATGAATGAATGAAATTTCCATTGCCTGAACTTCATTCTTGTGGGTGTGCAAAACTTTTTTTTTTTTTTTCACATTTATAAATGTGTAGCTTGTTGGTTTAACTTACGACTTGTACATTGGTTGTATGCGAGTTTGGCGAGTTCTTTATGTGTAAAGTCTTAATTTTTCGCAATTTTCTCTAATAATAAATGTATCAAGTAACGAAAATGGTAGGCCTTACGTTTCTTAATTTTATTGGTACATACTTAAGATACACTGAAAATGAAATAACACCAATGACCAGCGAGAATTTCTCTCTGTAGTCCTTTGGTATCCTGCGAGTTGAATAAAGGAGTGTCTCGCACCCGAGGTGTCTCCCGGTGTTATGTAGTTCCTTGTCCCTCGGAGACCTCTTCCCTCCCCCTCTAGCCTGGCCAGGCTTCCATGATGGCTATACCCATCCCAACTCGCTGCCCGGAGAGAAAAGAGAGAGTGTGAGTGGCTGTCCCAGACATCTCTTCCTTTCCTCCAAGAGTTCAAGTCTGTGGTTTGAATTTTGTTCTGGAGGTTATTTGGGGCCAAAGCCCTCTTGCTATCTCGCCTTGCCTTGATTTTCTGTTTTTATAGATTGGTTTTTCATGGGTCGTCGGCCTCATTCTTAAAGTACGTGAACGGTTCATGTAAAGTCGTCGCTCATTCTTGAAAGTGTGGTCAGTCTCTTCCCACCTGCTGTTCTCTCCAAGTTTTTTCATTCACGTTCCTTTGCCGGGTCACACCGCCACCACACGCATGCACGCGCAAACTACTGTTGTTAACTCTCATCGTGCTCATTAACAGTCGTTGGTTTTGGAAAAATTTATTGAAACCTTAAGTATTCTCTCTCTCTCTCTCTCTCTCTCTCTCTCTCTCTCTCTCTCTCATATACCAGTTGCCCTGATGTATAAAATTGAAACTTCGTGGCTAAGGATATACCATTGCAGATTGCTTGAAACACCCCTTCCTCCTCCCCCCCCCCTCTCTCTCTCTCTCTCTCATCCGTGTGTGTGTCCCGATGAGTAAAGATGGGGTGCGGTCAAGTCTTTATACCCTCCTCACTCCAACTCCACCTCCTTATACAAGCCCCTAAAACCCCACCCACCTCACCCCACCCCTTCAGATATCCATGCCCCCTCCTTCTCCCTGTCTTCTCGGGTTCACCCTAGACTAGTAGGTTAGAAGTTGCCTCGGTAAATGTAAGAAGGACAGTTCTTACATACTTCTGGCGCCACATACAAGGCATTACCCTTTTGGGGGTCTTCTCACAACACGGGTCATTAACACTGTCTGTAATAAAATTTTCACTTATTAAATTTAAGCGTTTTTGAAGTTATGTAAACCTTCCCCCTTTCTTCTCTCTCTTCATCTTGTCCGCTTCTGGCTGCCTCTCTACAAGTAGATCATATTTGCACGGCCCTTCATTAACGTCCCAAATACAGTTCCTCTTGATACTCTGTCTAGCTGTAAATTTATTTGTTAACCCTTCCGTTTCCTGATAAGTGAATTTATCTCGCCTTATTTATCGTTTTATATTTGACCTTGCATTATTTCATTTGCTAAACGTCGATGAAAAAGTTTTTGCATTCTGTAATAGGCGCTGTATTGCAACGAAAAATATATAGCTAATCAGTCATAAGCCATCCTTGATTGTCATTTAATTGAACATAAAGACGCCTTTCTCAATCTTGCAAGCATGAAAGAAGATCCCGAGTTGTAAATACCGTTAAAAAAGTGCTGAAATTGTAGTATTCAGTTTGCGCTCTCTCTCTCTCTCTCTCTCTCTCTCTCGACTGGACGACCCATTTCGAGTCTCAAACGGGACGAGAGGGACAGATGGGTGCATTCCATGAAAATCAAACGTGCCTCTTTTGACCTAAGCTATGAATTAGTTATATAGTTATTAGGTAGCTGTCGTGGGTTGCACAGTGGAGAGAGAGAGAGAGAGAGGGTGGGGATGAGTGCTCGTTGCTTCGTTTCTGTCTCTCGTGACCTAAAGGAAAACAGAAAAATAAGCGAGTTTAATTAATCTGTTTATCAACATGAACAGCTGCTTTTTCTGTCAGGTAATATGAAGTCTAAGTCATATTTGAAAAACCAGAGTAATCAAATCGTCAAGTAGAGCAGAATGAAATAAAATATGAACAATAATGGCTGCGTTAAAATTGGCAATATCAAATATAATAGCCAGGATCTTTGCAACACCCGAGAGTTATTTGAAAAGCAAGGCAGAAGAAAAGATTTAGACTAATTCATGAAAAAGCCGATGAGACGTAGATAAAAATATCAAATATATTTTGTCAAAAGAACTGGAATGTAACTAGCAATGATGATACTTGGATTAGAATGCATACAGTGGTAAAATTCAGGTGTAAATCATTGAAGGTTAAAATGTGGGCATATATTATCGGTGATAAGAAGAGGATTAAAACGCAGATTGTAATGATGATAAAAGGCAGATTAAAATATTTAAAAACGGGTTAATGAGGAAAAAAAGGAAGGAAAAACGTTGATGATGAGATTGAACTGAATAGAATTCCAAAGGAATAATGAAAAGAACTGTGGCTTCGAAGGTAGACTAAAAAAAAAAAACATCAGTAGGACTACGAAAGGATATTCAAAATGTCCACAGCTCTAAAGATACGGTGTACCAAAGATGACTTTAAACTTGAGTGAAAGATTGATCATTACTAACTAGGACTTGCAAGGAAGATGGAAAACGAGTATGACGGAGGGCACATGGGAAATTATTAGGAATTCAGAGTTATTGAAAATCGAAAGGTCTTCGAATGGAGATCGGTAATCGGTATGTATTACATCGAAGAGGGGTTGAATATCAGGGCTTCTAAGGTGTGTAAAAAAGAAAAGGAAGACAGTAAAGATATCAAAGGAGATTGAAAATACTAGGACTTGCTTGGGAAATGAAGT
The DNA here is from genome assembly GCF_040412425.1 of Macrobrachium rosenbergii. Classification (NCBI taxonomy): domain Eukaryota; kingdom Metazoa; phylum Arthropoda; class Malacostraca; order Decapoda; family Palaemonidae; genus Macrobrachium; species Macrobrachium rosenbergii. The sequence goes on along the minus strand of NC_089743.1, from coordinate 31,632,171 downwards.
ATAAGTAGGAAGGGTTATTAAAATAATAAATAGCATTTCTGAAAGCGGAAATGTCTGAAGATTTGTAAAGAAGATTGAAAATCAGTGGAGTTGGATGGAAGATTAGATGATCGTAAAATTGGGTAGGATATTGCATGCTGAAATATATTAAGCGTGAAAGGAACCGGAAAGTAAAAATTACATCGTCAGGATCTAGGTTTTGACGGGAATTTAAAATAACTATGAATTGGAAGAGAAGTAGAAAATAACTAGGGGTTTTGAAGTGAGATTGAAAAAAAGGGGGAATTAGAAGGGAGACTGAAAATAATTAAGACTTGAAAGGAGAAGTTAAAGTACCTGGAGCTTGGAAAGAAGCTTGAAGATAACTTAACACTGAACGTGGATAGAAGACAGATAAGTCTTAGAAGGGGTTGTTTTTGGGGGACTCGAAATAACGAGGGCTGGGAAGGGAGACTGAAGACAACTTAGAATTGGAATGAAGAATGATATGCACTAGGACGGGAAAGTAAGATTGAAAATTACTAGGAGTAGAAAGAAAAGCTAAAATATATTAGCTCTTCGAAGGAAGAGTAAAAATGTCTTGAACTTGGAAGATAGGCTGAACGTTGCGAGAGTTTGGAAGAGAGATTGAATGTTTCTAGGAGTTGGAAGGAAATTTGAACATTGTAATACTTGGATGGAAGATTGAGAATTACTAAAGCTAGAAAGATGGCAGCAAATGCTTTGAAGGGAGATTTATAATAACTTGGGCTTGTATGGAAGGTTGAAACAACTAGAGCTTGGAAGGGAGATTGAAAATGACTTGTAGCTGGAATGGAGATTGAAGTAACTAGGACTTGTATAGGTGATTAAATATATTTCGTACCTGAAAGCAAAACGGAAAATAACTTCAAATTGGAAAGACAATTGAAATTGGCTGTAATTTTGAAGTAGGTTTAAAATTATTGTGCTTGGAAGGCAGATTACTGATAACAAGGCATTGGAAGGAAAGACTAAGAATAACTCGACCTTGGAAGGATTGCTAATAAGGATAACTGGGAAGGTAGACAAACTCACTAGGTCCAAGAGAGATCATAAATTAAAATAACTAGGCGGAGAGTTTGGAAATTATTAAGACAATGAAGGAAGATTGAAAATTGCTGAGACTTGAAGGCTGAAAATTAATAGGAGCCCAACGATTGATTGAAGAATACTAGAGGTGGAAGGAAGATGGAGCAATTAATAGCATCAGGAAGAAATTGGAATATTAGGAGGATCTGGGAGGAAGATAAAAAATTACAAGGGTAGAAAAAGGGTGCTACAAAGAACTGTTGTTTGGATGGAGGTAGAAAATTACTAGGGTTTTGAAGGAAAGTATTAAATAAGGATCAGGAAGAGAGATCAAATTAATTATTACCTAGAAGGGAAATTTAAGGTAACCAGGACCTAGAAGCGGAAGATAAAAGAACTAGGATCTGGGAGACGGAAAATGATTAAGGTGTAGAGGAAACGTTGAAAGATTGGAAATTACTAGTAAGGAAGCTTGAAAGTTAGTAAGACTTAGAGCGAAGATTGAAAACTACAAAGAATTGTAGGAATCTTCAAAGTTTAGTAGGCCTTTGGGAAAAGTATGAAATTGCAAAGGTCCAGGGAGGAAGAATGAAAATGACTAATACGTTTAAGAAACATAGAAAATTACACGGCCTTGAAGGCAGATTGAAAGTTACTAAGGGGATCGGGAGGGCGGAAAAAGATGAATTCGAAAAGGGAGGATGATTGAACATTCCTAGCGTTTGAAAGAGAGGTGGAAATAAGTAAATCTTGCAAGGCAAATAGTAAATAAGTACTGCTTGAAAAGGAGATTGAAAATAACTTGATGATTAGGCTGCAATCCTAGAGGGCACTTGAAGTCGGTCGTCAGTTGTGATCTGGAAAAACACCCTCGCGCTCTAGTACTGTTACATTAATCATCATGATTATCATCATTATAGGACTATTCGATATGTGTAAATTGGATTAAAAATGAGGAAAATTGCAATTAGCAGTGCATGAGAGGGAGGAGGTATTGGAAGCAAGTTCTCTTTCTGTTGATTTGTCCGCTGAATATACATTTTTTATAATTATAACGTGTATGCTTGCTTGTTTTGTAGTAAAGTGCCTGAAAGTTATCAATAGATTTCGTTTATGTTTGATTTATTCTGGTTACACACACACACACACACACACACACGTTTGTGGTTGTGTGTGTATTTTATTCTCCTGTATCTTCCTCGTGTGTGTCGTTTATTTTTCTTGTAACCCGAGAAGAGCTGCCTGGTTAATAACATAATTTCCTCATAAACTCCCTTTCCCCGTCCACTGAACGACTGCGAAACACCCTCTGAACAAGTTGGTGGCATTCATCGGATAAATGCACACATGATTCCCGAATCTTATAATTAGTCAAGAAAAAAATATTCTTATTAATGAATTCTGCAGATTCTTTAATTTTGAGTGCATGAATTGACGAGTGTTTTTTCACTTCAGTGTTTGGAGGGTGTTCACTTACGGATAAGAAGATTCTGAGAATACTCTTTGAAGACCTCTCCTTAAACAAAGCTCCTTGCTGATAATAGAAAGGCAGAGTGATGAGCCTTCCACTTCATTTGTATATTGGGCTTCCACTTCTCCATTAGTGCATTTCTTTTTTTATTTTTTATAGATAATGCTGCGCTGGCAACATAAAAATCCTAAAAAAAAAAAGCTTGTCATGTAGTCATGATTTTTATATACATATGTATGTACTGGTAACATGATTCTGGGGAGGGACCACGTCAATAACTTCTTTCTCCTCATAGATTATATTTCGTTTCAAGTCTGTCCTGAGTTTGATGGGCTCGTCTGACATTACTTTCTTGTAATTTTTGTGGTCTTATTTTTGTCAGTTTTCTTGTTCCCTTTCCTAATGGGTATTCAAGTGTTCTTGTTATCAGTCTCATTTTACGGATCTCTGTCTGACGACTTTGTTCTTTCTAAGGGACTCTGGATGTGGTTAGTCACCATTCCAGCGTGTAACCTGTTGCCGTTGCAGGGCTTAGGGTCAGTTTCTACGAAGAGATATTTGGATTTGACTCTCTCTCTCTCTCTAGCTGAACTTTTTAATATTAGTTATTTTTGTTGTTTTCTTGCATTCAAGAAAAGAGAGAGCCCTTGTCATTATTACTGTACAGTAGCTTCAGACGTATGAGGACAGTGGTTTGTTCAGGCCTATGTCATTTTTTCTGCGTAAGTCAGATCTTTTAATTTTCGCAGTGGAGTATAGTGTTTTACAATAGGAATATAACTAATCACGGTTTGTTTGGTTTGGTTTGCCAAACTTTAGAATTCTTATCCCACGTATTATTTCCTGATTATTATAGCTTACATATTTTTAGAATTAAGGACTGTAGTCTCCTTTGGAGGCAGGACCAATTTAACCTTCCCATTTTTGCTGGCTTAGATTGAAAGAAAATACATTAAAATGATTGGGCTGAATACCTATTCCCCATAATCATCAATAACCACCTTGGTTCGTGTGTTGAAGTCTACGGTATTCTTACTCCTGGTTTCAGTACACTTGCGGGTGAAGACAGATAGTCCGTATGAAAAATGATAGGGTTGGCTATTCTTCCTCCTACACAGACTGTGGAAATTGGTTAAGCAGATTTAAGGGGCAAGTCTTGAAAATATCTTGGCAAAAGAGGTTAAACCAGATTACAAAAACAAAAAACCTTGACTATTAACGTTTGTCCTGCTGTGATATTGACAAAATTATCGGTTAATGATGCACAATAATACCCTCAATACCATAACTAAAATGTGTATATATCGAAGAAAGAAAATCACTGAATACTTTACTGTGCTTGTGATGTTTAGGTATCTGTAAATTTTTCCTTTTGCACATTTTATTGCCGAAGAAATCTTATCGTCTTATGTGGTGTCAAATTACAAAGGGAATATATCAGACAAATTCGCGAGAAGAATTTTTTATGTCAGGTTGCTGAAGATATTGAGTGTTGCTGTCTTCGTTATGATCGTGCTTTGCCAAAGATGGGTTGTTTGGGAAGAGAGAGCTTTATCTGGTAGATTATTTTTTTTTTTTACTTTTGAAGGTTTAAAAATATGAGAGAGAGAGAGAGAGAGAGAGAGAGAGAGACCAGAGAGACCATCGGTAAGGGGGCCATTGAAACGAAAGGCCTGCAGCCAGAATAGTAACCAGTCCTTTGAACCACCTTGACCACTACTACCGACCATCCATCCGTTTTGGGCATGTGGGCACCAAATGACAATGCCTAGTCTGACAGTCACATTACTGAACGGATTGGATACAAAAGGAATTATATATATATATATATATATATATATATATATATATATATATATATATATATATATATATATATATATATATATATATATATATTAAATTGGTTGCAGTTAGGCCAGTGATCTCCGATGGTGGTCGAGAAATTCCCCTGGTTTTCGATTTGTAGTCGGATATTATTCCATACATTCTTTGGAAAGGTAAATTTTTCTTTGAAATTTTATAGGCGAATTGAGGATCAAGAGTCTAAATGTTGACTTGGTCGGAGTAGCAGCAAAGGATGTCCATCTTTGATGCAAAATATTAGACGGTTTTGGCCAGTAATGACACTAAGGTGCACGACGTTTGTCAAAAAAATTTTTAGAAGTTTTTGAATTTTTCTCTGGTGAAAAAAAAAAGATGCTTACATATTCTTGTCCCTACGCTGCTCATGTTAATAATTTTGATTCGCAATCTGTATTTAGCAAGAAATGGATAATGATGTATGTAGCAATACGTAGGTATATTTTATTTAAACATAATGGATAAATATGCCGGTTTATGTTGCTGAGTGTTTTTTCCCCCCGAGAATTACAAAGAATAAAGATTGTGAATTTGGGAAAATAAAGATTATGGGTACCGGATACGGCTACATCGAGTCTGTTTTCTTTAGTTGCTGCCCATAACCAGGAGACCTTTGAGCTGAGATATGTAACAAACTTTTGTCGCTTTTTGTTCAGACTAATTATTTTTATTATTTTTTAGTTCCAGTTTCGGTAAGTTAAGTTAATATTTTTCCTTTTATAATGGTATAGGCTATTGACTTGTAGGCATCTCATTGGGTCATAGCTTGTGGTAATGTCTAGACTGATGTCTGCAAGAATAATTCGAGAAACTTTGTTAGTGAAAATAAGGAAGTGTTAACCCGAGTATAATTGAATGGTTGTTTATCGGTCGGCCCTCCGTTTAGATAAGAGAGTTGGACCGATAAGATTGGCTTGATATTCACAGCGATATAAAAAATTCCTGTTAATCTCTCAACTTTCTTAATTGCAATAATTTCTAATAATTTCGGGGAGATATAGTGTTCCAATTTTCTCTTGTTAATCGTTAAGTATTATCACCAAGGTGGCTTGGAAAATGAGTAACTGGGTTGCCATACAACTATGTTTCTTACGTATCAAGGATTTTCCGTTGAAGTTCCTTACTGGAACTGATTTATACTTTCACAGAATCGGTATCGGTGGAACTCTTCCGATGTGACCATTTTGTTTTACTGATAAAAACTTGTTTTCGACGACGTTACCATCTTGATGGAGTGTGCGACTGTGTGTCCTCACGTACTGTACATCCCAGTGCAATGTGTTATCATTTTCATTGGAGAAAGGGTTTTCTGGGGCTTTGCTCTAGCACATGGAGTGGTTAATGTTTCTGCATAATGTACTGAGGTCCTTGTACACACACACACACACACGTTTATATATTATATATATATTTATATATTATATATATATTTATATATATATATATATATATATATATATATATATATATATATATATATATTTGATATGACTAGTTGTTTACTTTCTAGATTGCGGTTATGCTTATATTATGTTGCTCTTGGTATCAATTAATTCTGCTTGAACAGTTCAGGGCCGTTTTTTTTTCTGGGTGAATCTTGCCTTTCGAATTATTAATATTTTTTATTAATTTTTCATCTTGGGTCTTGGCCGAATTTTATAACACTTCGTCATTGACAGATTCACATAAAAAAATTCTGTCAACTTAGCTGCTGAGTAAATCATGTAACCTTGGGCAACAAGATTGTCAGGTACCGTTTGTCGTGTACCATTACGTATCGACAAAGTATGGTTCCCTCAGATACTGACATAATCATTGTACTGTACTTTTGGGTATGAAATGTGTCCTGCACTCATCGGTAATAGCTGAATCATGCACCTTATGGGTACGGACGTAATCTCAGTATCTTGAATTTGGGGATCTGGTCGTCTTTGTTGTCGACACTCATGCACTTACATGCATTATCTTCGTCTTTACTCTTGAGGTTTCGGTAAATTATATACCCGGGTGCATTTACTAGGTCATGTACCCTGAGGTGGTAATCAAATCATGCACTGGGGGAAGTCGACTAACTGTGTACCAGTGATTATCCATTTAATGATGTCCAGCCCTAGGGTATCGACCGAGTCGTATAAAATACCTTGGATTATCACTGTCATCTTTTGTGTAACGTTGAAGTTTCTCGTCAGATGTAGATGATCACTTCGTGGCATTTTTTGGAGATTGCTGTAACCGTGAAGTGATAATGTGCTTCATTGTTTTTTAATTTGTGTTCTTGGAACACTCTGAACTCTCGAGAATCTACTGTTATTTAATTATGTTATCATGCAAATTTATTGAGGCTCTGTTGCCCGTGAAATAAGTTTCTTTTATGAGGCCTTCGAGATTTTAGCACTGTTGGTCATATATTAACATTTCTGCCTTTCTGGTACCGCTGGAGCGTTAGCATGATTCGTGAGAAGTCGCTTGCATTTTCGTGACTTTATTTCGTTTCATTTCCTAATGACATCACGCGCACAAGTATCAGAGAAAGGAAGTCGTTAAACATGTTGGAAACATGTTTTTGGTTGAGTTTCGGAAACTATGGTTCAAGTCACATATCCTGTTTGGAGCTTTTGTCGTCATTAAAAGTAATTTCTCTGTGCGGTTGGTTTTGGTACAAGTAATCACTTGATGTTTTTATGTCATGTGACCTGTCAGAACATCTAAGAAAATTATAACCCGATCCTTGTAATTGAATGTGGTAGCTTAAGTTGTATTTTAGTTATTGAGCCTTAAATTTATGAAATACCATGGGAACAACCTTTTCTGAAAAGTTATATGCAAGGAGGGTCACGGATTTTTTTTTAAAGACAAACTGTAGACCATGAAAAACTAGCTTTTTCTGATTAGGAAAATTCTGAAAAGTTTTCATTCGAAAGTCTTGTTTTCTTGAAAATTTCTATAGCAAAACCAGCCTTTCTTCTGTGAAGATGAGGCTTCTCTGACTACGTGTGGAAATTTAGGAGCTTCGAAACTTGAGTACGGCCGTGTCCAGAAAGAAGGTGGCATCCATAGATGCCGTTCAGTATTGTTGAAGAATTTTCCTACTTGTGTGATCTTAAATGAAAAAATCATAAGGGAGGAATGTTGACAATTTTCTTTGATTTCTACTTGAAGGTTTAGGATATGGTTTCTATTACTTTAATGTATTTCTGTAGAAAAAAGATATTTTACTTATTGTTTTGGTTCCTAGCCTTCATGTTTCTAGATAAAAATTATTGTTTTCTTTCCTCTTAAAGGCATTTACTCTTTCATGTGTAACAGCTCTATTAATTCAGTATCAGTAACTTGGCCATTAAATTTTCCTCCAGTGTCCAAATATTTACTCTTGAATATTTATTTTCAACTAACGTGCCATCCCCCCCCCCCAACGTATTAGGCCTACCGTTTCACATTTTTGGCCACGCTCCCGTTTCTGGCTTTATTCCAGGTCAGCATTTTAGCTCCTACCCTCTCCCTGTCTTTTATGCATTATTCGACTTTTTGTAGACCTTTTACCTCAACCTCAAGCTGAGATTTATTTCGCATACAATAGCGCTAGATACGAAAAGAAGTCGTCTTTTACTTTTCTTTTTCCTTTCTTGTTTGGCCCCTAGTCGGGTCTCTCTCTCTCTCTCTCTCTCTCTCTCTCTCTCTCTCTCTCTCTCTCTCTCTCTCTCATATGTCTGCAGCTATTTAGCGTGAACAGTTGCACAAGTATTTATTCATTTGTGTGTATCTCTTTTGATGGAAAAGACTTCGTGATACTGTCACAAGAAGGCGTCACATCATTGTTCTGTGTATATTTTCATAATTATGTGGAAAGAGAGATCTGCAGAGAAAATAAAGGCTTCCATCGTATGATTAGAAATAATTCTTGGCCCCCTGTTGCGCATTACATTAGAAAGGAGTATGGTCAAAGATATTAACATTCATGATAGAAATGCCGGTGTTGGCAGGTGATAACTGCTGCATTTTTGCCACCTAGGAAAGTTGATGATGATGTTCACTTTTGATTCTTTTCGTTGTATGACAAAACTTGATTTGATGTCAAGTTTGCAACGTCGTTTAAATACTGTACATATTTATGTTAAAGTTTTTTGTGGATGATTTATGCCTAGAGTTGGCGAAAGAATTTAACATCACTTCGTTTCGTACCCACCTCAGAGTGGAATATTTCACTGCAAAGCTCTTCATCTAAATCGCTCGGCCACGGAACTCGCAAACACTGACGTCACTCGGTTTTCTGTTTAAGAGAAAGCGCAGGAAACTCCTCATCCTTAGGTTATGAAAGGAAACAGGATGCTGGTTTAGGCTCAATGGAGAATGAGAAACTGTTGGAAGAAAAGACATTTCTGTCTGGCTGGTACCATCCCAGACAAATATGTTGGAGAAAGAGGCAGGAAGAAAAAAGAAAGATTGCAAACTCGGAACATTTAAAAATAAATTCTTCAGTGTAACGAGAGTGAGTTTGAAGAGGAGCGAGAGTGAAATTGTTGTTAGAGTAGAAAGGAATAATTGTAGGGAATTGAGGAAAAAATGAGAGACTGTAGTAGCAGGTGAAATGTGAGGGGATGGCCCTTCAACTCATGGTAACAACGCTTGTATGTATAGTTTGAACAGCAGCAGAAACGTTGGAACATGTAGTTTACGATAATGGAATATGTGATTTCTTCGTGCGGTAATTTGTGTAGGTTGGCTTTCGTTAGAAAACAAGTATTCGTAAAGTCGTCCATTCATACGAAACAGACAAAAATAAATGCTAAAATTATAAAAGAAGCTTCCTCAGAATAGACGCCTGTATCAGAAAAAAATATATGCAGGGTCACGGCAGATAACAGTAAAAACAAAAAGTATAATTTATTTTTTCGCTATTAATAGATAGCAAAAAATGGCAAATGATCGTAGAGTTCGGGATTTTTAAGAAATAGAAAGATGAGAGTCAGAATTAGCATTACTTGAGAGATCAAACGAAACTCGGGATATCAGGACTATTTTTGGATGACTGTGTTGAATAACACTACTGCTGTGTAAGATAAAAGTCTGGAAGCAAAGGCACCCGTATAAAACTTCACTAAAGGTGAACAACTAGTATTTGAATTAATGCTCAGTTTCAATCCTAGTTTATATTTTCAATTTGAAAAGAGGATTTTATCAATAAAATTCAGTTTTCGATAGCGTACTGTGATACCCTTTATTATCGATTTTTTCGCTACATCTGAAGCCTAGTCTTCCTGGCAGTATTTATTATGTTTGCTGACACTTAAAATTTAAAAGATTGCATTAGTTGAGATCGCCATGCAGTTGTCCTTAGATGTATTGATTTTCACAGCAGTTTTTGCATGTAAATGTACGTTTTAAATGCACTGTCTATATATATATATATATATATGTATAATATATATATATATATATATATATATATATATATATATATATATATATATATATATATATATATATATATATATATATATATATATATATATATATATATATATATATATATATATATATATATATATATATTTATATATATATATATATTAGTTCTATATATATATATATATATATATATATATATATATATATATATTTTATCGCTGGAAGCTTCATACAATTGTATGTTCGTTTTAATTAATGACATATTATCAGAGCTGAATGATAATGGTCCGTTATCGCCATCGTTGGCTGAATTGATACATTAGTATTCATATCTCCAATATTCTATGGGTTTCCACGGAGGGTAATAGATCGTAATCTTTAATATCTTGTTTGGCATTGTTGTTTCCTGCACTGCGTTCATTATCCACGAAGTTCCGAGGTGAGAATTTCCGTACCACCATTAACAGTAATTACGAAAGTCATTGCTATTATTCTCGTACATTTCTCTCTCTCTCTCTCTCTCTCTCTCTCTCTCTCTCTCTCTCTCTCTCTCTCTCTCTCTCTCTCTCTCTCTCTCTCACCTCCTTCTTCTTCCTCAAAGCTCATTTATCCCGACGGTCTCGCATTAGGGCCTCATTAAGTGAGAAGATTTGACTACTTGATGATAATAGTTATATCTTGGCTAGACTTGATACTGACCGTGGCCGGAGTACGAGATTAGTTTGATATTAATTTTCAGGCCAACTCCAAATAACTCTAGGATTTACGACTTTGCACTGAGAGCTGGTCCAGTTTAGAAGTGGCAGGCTACTAGATGGTATTGTTTGCGAAAGTAATTCGTAGAGTAGTTTGTGAATGATGGATGCACACACACACAGAGAGAGAGAGAGAGAGAGAGAGAGAGAGAGAGAGAGAGAGACTTGCACAGATAATGTGTACTACAGATTTCAGGAAAAGTTCGTAGAATTAACCTAATCTGTTATGGATTAACTGAAGAGTGATAGGACATTCTGAGGGATTTATTCAAGATCTTGATCATTTATTTTGTGTTGGAACAAAGATTTAATTATAGGAGAGGCTATGTAGTTATGTATTCCCTAGGGGGTTAGTGCTATCGATGTGCCTCACTTGTTGCTTTGTAGACATTAGTAAAGGTGTTTGCAGCTTCCCTTCGACCCCTGTAGGCACCCACTTTTTATCCTTTTACTTTACCTCCATTCTCGGTTTCTTTCTTTTGTCTTGCTGTCCAGCCTCTCCCCATTTCCACTTTTGGACACGTGTGCTTCATCTCCTTTATTTTCTGAATCTCGAGCTTATTGTCCAACCACTCCAACAACTCCCTGTTTGTACTGTCTTAAGTGCTGAATGGCTGGAAGAGCTCCAGTGCTCGGCTTCACGGCCTAAATCTGATAATCAAATGAGTTAGTTTTATATAATTGTTATTCGCGTTCGCCGAGGTAATAAGGCACTTGGTGCGGCTCTTTCTGTATTTTCTATTAATTTCATTAACGCAGTTCGTGTTCCTCTTTTCTCCTCACTCTAGTTTTTAATGGTCTATTTGCATGTTATGAATAATAATGAAAATACTTACAACAGCAACAGTGGCAATCACGTAAGTAGTTCTTTATGTAATTTTTAGAAACTTGAGAGTGGTTGCTTTTGGAAAAAGCACTAAAATACCTAAGAACCGAATCAGGTGGGTTGAATCTTAGTTTCTTAGTCAGCATCGTGTGAAACTCTTAGTCAGCATCATGTGAAACACACACACACACACACACACACACAAACTTAAGGATATTCATTAAATCATATGTGAAGGCTGGCCATGGGCCAGTTATTTGATCCATTAGGTTTTATGGCCGATTTGGTTCTAAACTGAGGGTGATGCTGAATACCGTTAAAAAGCAATTATTATTAGTTGTAGTTTTTCTTGCCAGTTTTGTTTTGGAAGTTTTGAAATTTATGCAAAGAGAATGAGAAATGTTGTGGAGCTCAATATAATAATCGTTACGTTTCGGAGTAGCTTTGAGGTATATTGTTATCATAATAAATAGTGATATAAAGAAAATGAATCGGTCAAAAAATCAGCCTTATTGTTACAGAACTTCACAACAGAAATGCTTTTTTTTTTCATTTGCAGAAAAGTTGACGCTAATCTCTAGTCTGTTGGAAATAGCTTGATGCAGACTTTCCAAGTTAGGGGTCCTTTTTCATCCTACTGTTTTATCAGAGGCTCTTTTCTGTATGCAGTGCAGAAACTTTTTTTTCATATTTAATGTTTTCGAGATGGATTTTCTATGTAAAAATAATAAGATTTTTAATCGTATTGACTTCACTTTACGGGTTGAGTTGTTGCCGTTAACTCTTTAGTATTGCCTATTTTCATATCAGCGACCCTCCCTCTCTCTCTCTCTCTCTCTCTCTCTCTCTCTCTCTCTCTCTCTCTCTCTCTCTCTCTCTCCCTCTCCTTCCCTCCATCTTTCAGGCACCAGCTTCGACGCGAAACGGATGAATGGAGGAGGAGCAGGAAGAGGATGAGCCATATTTGGATTAACCTTTGGGTGTATTTGTGGTCTCATCGAAGATTCTTCCAGACCATTTGTCTGCAGCCGAGATGAGGGCGCGTGTATGTTCAGGAGCGTTATAAATTTAAAACTTCTTTGATGATAATTGCATTTTGATGCGGCATCGGAATGAATGGAAGTGTTTTTCAATCTGATGAGGCCTGTCGTTAGAGAGAAAGAAGCGTGAGAAGGAGAAAGGGAGTTGGTGGGGGGGGGGATTTCCCCCTCGATTTTGTGATTCCAGGCTGGGGCTGAATTTAACTTTCAATCCCAACATTTTGTGGATGTTAATTAAAAAGAATTTTGTTTTTATCACTTATTACGATCTCTTTTAAGTGCGTCGGCGTATTATCAGTTACGCACAAAATGTAACATCTGGGTATTGTAATGCACGGGGAATGGAAAACGTTACTCGTAAAGGATGACTTTGTAAGTGGGGAGTAGATCATTGTGGTTTGGAGGGAGACTTCCGTAGGAGTTGGAGTTTGGCAAGGTAAGGTTAAAAGGTTGCAGAACGCGAAAAGATTTGAGTATCGTCGCGTTTTGAGGCATGAACGATTATTCATTAGTCGATCCGACGGCTGTGGCAGAAGCGAATTTACTCACGCTCTTTACCTTCTTGTCCCCGAGTTTACTTTCTTTGGTGGTATACTAAAGTTGCAGTTGCTCTTGCTCCTCCTTGATTATAGGGCTCATTTGTATGTGTTTTGGTGAAACAGCTTTATAGTGAATCATATTTTTGTCTCACACTTCTGTTTAAACAGGGGCTTAAAAGGTGAAAATTATTAAAGAGCACACGACTGTATTGAATATTTCATTTGATCTGCCTCCTCTCCTTTCTGAAATGAAGTTTCTCTCGCACTCCTTCAAGCTTCTGGTTCATCCATCCTTCATCTCTCTTAAGATGCCCTCTTATCCTGGCCTCCTTGCCCCCCACCATTCCTTGATTTTCAGTTTCCTCTTGCTGCGCGTGTGGAAAATCATAAAGCGATGCCGCCAGACACAGCTTGCGAGACGGTGCTTGAAGTAAACAGTCTGGTTTCCCCTCCGCGCGGCTAGTAAACACTGCGGCAGTATCATTGCATTAGAATTCTTGGGAACCAATGTCTGTTTCTGTGTTTTGTCTCCGTTTACGTTTGTGGAGTTTCTGCATGACGGCTTTGATGACCTTTGATGGTATGACGCTAGTTATATAAACCAGGAAATGAATCAATCAGCCTGAATGAATTTCTGATTGGTTTGAAATCTGCGATGTTTAAAACATGGGCAGCTTTAGTGCTGCAATATTTTTCGGTGTCTGATTTATAGTGTTGTTTTCCCGCCAGAGTGAAAGCTCGATGAGCTCCAATGCTGAAAGTTTACCAGGCTTTGCAAGTATTTATGCATGTGGCAATAATTGGCTTACCTTTTCATATATCCGGCATCCTCATAAACACTGGATCAGTTTAATTTGGTACCAGTCATCCGTCGGTAAATGGTAGTCAAGTTTATTCGAAATTTTGTCGCGTCCATTTCCAAAAGGAGACAAGAAATATTGAGAAAGCATAGGTTCATTTTAACATTTTCTTCTGAAAAACCCTGGGTGAGAAATTACGAACCTGCTTATGTTTAAAATATGGTCCCCGGAGCTAGTTGAAGGGCACGCTGGTGATCCTTAGCTTTGCTACAGACTAAAATGGAAAGATTCTTTAACAATCTTCTTCTCAACGTCACCGTGGCTACAGTACAGCGTTCCCGAAACGTGAAATGTGGCCTCCGGTGGGAAGTTTTCATGCACGAGATGATCGGGTGCAGAAGGGCCGTCTTCATTTTACGGTCTGCCACGCTACGTGTGGAAAAAATTTCCACATTCTTTTTAGGAGTTTATTGTGGTCAAATACTCGTATATTATTTTCGTATATCATGTGACTCATTGACCTATATTCTCGGTCATTTGCATATGTTCATATAGTAGTGACGGAATAAAGAACCATAAAAAATGGTTGTTTACGCACCAGTTTATGAAGCAGTAGAAGTCGATCGAACGATGTCGTGATTGATACATAGACTGCAGACGATAACAGAGTAACAGCTAATTAGGGTAACTTACATCTATTTAGAATTGTTTCAGTACGTGTAAAAAGTGAAAATGATTAACTTGATGAGTTAAGTTCGTTGCAAAATGATGTTATAAATGCATTTAATGTTTATATCTATGTAATAGTCTCATGAGTTTATGCTGTAGCATGTCAAGAGAGTCGAGACCCTCGTAGTGATAAACATTTAGGTATTCCGGTTAACGTATATTTACGGCAAATGATCTTGAGACAGCAAAGGAAAGCATATATTTTTATATATACGTTAGATTTTTATCCGAAGGTTGAATGAATATAAAATTTAGGCGAGCGTAGAAGTCAGTGGTGTGGAAATGTGGCACACTGCTACAGTACAGTGTATGGCATTATGTTATCATCTCCATGAAGTGTAGCTTTACACATGATCAAGACATGAGCCCACAATAGAGATCCAAAGCTTGATGCAAGTAAGATGATATCAGATATTAGTTTAACATATATTTGTCTAATCTCTCTCTCTCTCTCTCTCTCTCTCTCTCTCTCTCTCAACTGGTGGTAGCGTTGTTGAGTTCTAGTAGATTAATTTAACGCCATGTGTCAGTTCATGAAAGTATTTGTAAACTTATTATAAATGTATATTGAGATTAAATTAAATTTTAAATAATATTGATATTTTTGTTAAAAGAGAAAGAGAGAGAAAAAAAAGAAGATTGGTTTGCCACAGTTACCTAGCTGAGATGATCAATGAGTACGTCTCTGAAATACGGCATACAAAAAAATCATCGATTTAGTTTAAGTCTTCATGAAAAGTCTCTTACAACAGTTGTAATTGATACATTTGGCTTTATAGAAAATTCGCTAAGGACAACAGCTGTGTCCCCTCCCCGTCCTCCATGGCCTGCATACTCCCCCACCCTTCCCCTTCGTTTTAGCGTGTAGAAATATATATTTTAAATCTTCCTTGTGGCAGACACATTGCATATGTCACTTACTTTCTTAAAATCTTGGCATCCACTGGGTTGACAGGTTGACGGCAGCAGATGCATTGGGGTTCCTGTTTGCACTGCATGAGTCATCGTGGGCTTGGGTATATCTTCTTATCTCTGTAGCAACAGGATGAATGCCTCAGTCACTCTAGACATGGGTATGGCAGCCGCATTCACGGGCATAACTTACAGAGACAGGTGCCATGGCTGGTTCTCGGCATCAGTGAATGGTTGCAGAGGTTTTGGGCATGAGTAGAACAGAAAGGAGATACGCGCTGTGCTCATTTGAGGACGTGATAGATTAAAACGATCGTGGTGAATTCTAACAAAGGTATCAAAGAATATATATATATATATATATATATATATATATATATATATATATATATATATATATATATATATATATATATATATATATATAGTATACTATACTAGACATCTGAAATTGTCTGTGATCATTGTGACACTGCCAAGCTGGGATTATTTGATAAGGAATTTTCAACTCGGAAGAAATTACATAAGCTAACGACACCAGTCATTTCACTTGGCACCATAACTGCATCTAAACTTTGACTTTCACACTGCGAAATACTTCGAATTCTGCAATTGAAGGGACAATAAATATATGCATAGAAGAGTAATATGGGAGATATTTGTCTTATAACGTCTATCGTTAGATCCATCATAATTATTAATTTATCGTATTTTAGTTTATAAAGAATCTTTGAGATATTTATTCACATATCACATCTTAATTTGAAAATATCGAAGTTTTACCTTACCACTGAGAGAATCAAAACTACACTTTTTAAAACCTGCATTTCTAAAGTAGAGAAATGTTTTACACCTCTACCTATTCTGTATGTGGCCATTTGTCCCAGACATCACAACTGAAATCAGGGTTGTAAAAATACGGTATTTATGAACTGGTTTTCAACATTGTTGGTTCATTTTATAGGCCAAACAAAAGTCTTCTTGCTATAAAAAGGCTCGCCCATGAGATTTATAATGAAAGTTATGTCAAGTACAAAATTTCACCATTTTTTATAGACAAAAACAAAAATAAAATTAACATAAAAATTAGGCCAAGGTTATCGACAAGCTGGCATTGAGAGGAAACTTTGTATATACCGTGAAAATAAAAAAAATAAAAAAATGGCGAAATAAATATGAAGTTTAATAAAAAAACTGTAAATTTTAATGTCGAAAAGAAAACTCAAAAATACATGAGGTAGATTTAAGGGGAAATAATTGCAGTAGTTGTTTTTGTCGGGTATTTGTTGGGGCAAGGAAAATAGCACCAGGAGAAGTGTAATGGCGTAAATAACATAATAAGAAATTTGTTGACTTGGACAGAATTCGATGGGTTTTACCGTCGGCTTTCATGTAAAGTAAAGCATGTGAGACGTGTATTATTATTGTTATTATGAGCATTATCAGAAGAAAAAAGCACGTGGAAAGATTGCTGACAATCCTTATAGATACTTCCCACAGGATGCCCGTAACCACATCTTGACTGTCAGGTGTTCAGTACTTTACGTTTCATGCCCATTGCATGTGTATTTGAATAATTCGGACTGCCTTCGTAGATGTTGTCCGTTAAACCAACAATTTCAAATTGAGGAAATCCCCATCCAGTTGAGGGCTTCTCTATGAACTTGGGAAGGGGTACTGAAACTAGTACTATATATTGGCTTCAATAAGTCTGTCGGGTTGTGCAATCTAATTGATGATGAGTATGATTCACGTCTATCTGAGAGAGAGAGAGAGAGAGAGAGAGATAGATCCGGGATGGGGTTGGATTTATAGGTCTCCTGATATCGGTCGGAGCGTCATGTTCTGTTTGATAAAGGATGGATGATCGTATATCGAGTAACAGTGTCGCTTTTCACGTGTCTTTCAGGGAGGCCGGTTTTCTAGAGGGTTATCGCAACCACATCTGTGAGGGACGTTTTTGGACTTGAAACGTTTATGTTGAGAGGGCAATTTCACACTTGGTTTGGTAATATCAATGGGGTAGGCATTATCGTATTTTGTCGATTTTATAGCTATCTTGCAGATATAAACTTATAGTGTTGCATTGAGTTAATTTATCCATCTTAGTAGTATTCCTGCAAATGTGTTTGCGTTTATAGATCCTTGGAATTCCTCTTGCACAGACTTTTCTTCATTGGAAGAGTGCAGCTGTAGGATTCGTATGCCAGTCATTTCAACGCAGTTTTGATGAAACTGACTGATATAGATGGTTCAAAAATTAGTAAAGATTTCAAACCAACAGTATTCAAAGCCGCTACCCAACGTCAGTGGAGTAGGGTCAAATTGTTAGATCAGTAGGTATACTGCACCAGGAAATTACAGTAAAATTTTGTTTGAACCAATAGTTACCGATATTTATATGACGTTGTGACTGAATGGGCGAAATAGAATGCTGTCACTGATGCACAGTTGCTTGAAAACACATATCTCTGCTGAGAGTACGCAGGAGAGCGGTTTTACTCTTAGTTTTAGAATTGATTTCATTGTGAGGCGTATCATCGTTGACTGGTTTCATCAAGTAAAGGCTAACACTGCTCCATAGCCTGAGGATGCCTCTCCGAAGTAGGCAGGTGAGATTCAATTATGGCCTTGAAAACTTGAGAATCGACACATCTACACTTCTGCAAAGTTCAAATCATAATAATTCAAGTACACCACTATGGCAGCGATGCAAGGAAATCAGTTTACTTGGTGTATCTTATCAGTGCCAAATTTTTACCAATTTTCCACAGATTAGGCACCTCAAGATATGTGATCATTCCATCTGTCTTCTTTATCGATTCTGGTTATGATTTTTGGGATTATGACAGTATTTAGATGGATTTAATCTCTTTCCTGTTGATGAAGATTTTCACGCCAATTTTAGAGTTGTAATGTCTGTCTCGTCTCTTTTTTATTATATGTAACAACTTTTAAATGTGACCTGATTAAAGACCCGTTTTGCTCCCGCTCGTAGTTGTAGGGTAAGATTCTGGCACTTGTATACAAGCTGACAGATTACATATTTCCTGAAGGTTTTGACTCGGAAGACCCTTTTATGAGAATGGGAATCCGGTACGACATTGGAAAAATCAGTTAAAAAATTTTCTATTTGCAGATTAGATGATATTGTGGCTATTTCGTATTTAGAGGCCCTTACGCTTAACTTTTTACTCGTTTGAACAAATTTTGTTCTTGTTATCATCATAACAAGAACAAATTTTGTTCTTTAATGTGAGTTGGAGAACATTTTCATGTTGTGTTTCACCTGCATTTGAAAAAAAGCACGCATGAAAAGTTTGTTTGGTTGGTGCAGGGGTAGAACGTCGGCCCTTATTTTTAGTGGTACTGCTCGAAAAGGGTGTCATATTATTTCATCGTTCCCAAACAACATTCGTCGTTTATTTTTGGCGACTTGCTTCGATTACTGTCTGTGTATTTTACTTTAGCGGTTCATACAGAGCATTTTATATATTTGTCGTTAATCATCGACTTGAATAGTTTTTCCCTTGGTTTATTGTAAGTTGTATTTTGATCTGTAGTTTTAAATGTGTTGTATGATCGTTATTCTTGCATATTATTCTCGTCTCTTTTTATCAGTTCTTGTCTCTTTTTATCATAGATTTATAACGTTTTTCCAAAGCTGGTCTTTTTGTTGTTATCATCTACATGCCCTCAATCTTTTCTCGTTCAATCTCATCTAAGCCACTCTCAGCTGGTTACACTATTCCAGACAATTTGGTTATTTGTGTTGGCACACCGAAAGAAATTCTTTGTCGTAAAAAGAATATCATTGCCATTTAGAAATTCTGCAGTCCTCTATTTTCAGTTGCTGTTGTTCTTAATTGATCCATATTAAACACCTAGATTGAAATAGATCATAACGATTCAGCATAAATTGAAACATTTACGCATTTACTGAAGTTCAAATACCAACTGGTTTTTGCAAAGAGTTCATGTATATAAAGTGTTTATAGGTATGCTGAGACACATCGCAACGAGTATCTCACGGACTTTAACATATTAACATAGCGAAACATATATCTATTTTTGTCTCTGAGCTGCGCAGATATCGAAAGGATTTTATGCAATTGATAAATCTTCAGTTTTAGTCCTATGATTGAGCTGTTTGTCAAAACAGTATTTATTAGACACCAGCTACTTTTCCGTTTCAGATATTAATAAAAAATGGTGAGTGTTTTTAAAAGTATTTATTAGACACCAGCTACTTTTCCGTTTCAGATATTAATAAAAAATGGTGAGTGTTTTTAAAGATATCATGAAATAATTCTTAGTATCTTCAAGGTGCTACCAGAAGGCAAATATGCTTCAGATTCCTCTCGGCATCTATTTTAAAGGTGACTTAACCCCTATGGACTTCGTTTTGATATACTGCACACCAGGAAGCCGAGTTCGGAATGATGTAATACCCGGTTTCTGGGAAGCTTGACGTTTCCTTTCCCTCGAAGAATTTGGCAATGGCATTGACTGTCGAGGGAGGGGCTTTGAGGGCCTCGGGATTGGGGTTTGGGTTACGGGAGGGGCAGTTCGAGGGGAGTAGTGTTGGGCCGATATTAATTCCTATTGTCAAGGAAAGCTTGCCACTCCAAGATGTTTAACTTATCAATATATATATATATATATATATATATATATATATATATATATATATATATATATATATATATATATATATATATATATATATATATGTGTGTATGTGTGTGTGTGTGTGTAATGTGGGCGCAGTCCGTTTAAAACCTATGTGCCTCAGTTACCAAAGCAGTGAAATAGTACTGCATAGTTAGTCGACTTTGGTGGGGAAAACGGGGAAGGAGGGCACAGAGTTAGCCACCTGAATCAAAATAAGTTGCTAAGATCAGGACGGCTTAATGCCATCGAGAGTGGTCCCTTTTAAAGAGGAAGAAGGTTTACTGTGAAAAATTTCAAGTTTTCGAAGGCTTGTTCTACTTTGTCATCTTCATGGTACTTCATCCTCCATTTTTCATCTGACCTAACTTCTTATGGAAATTTAGTTACTATACAATTACAGTAATATATATATATATACTATATATATATATATATATATATATATATATATATATATATATATATATATATATATATATAAATATATAATGTGTATACCCACAGTTATCAACCTGTCTTGTATACTATTAACAAACGACTGAATTTTATTGATTTACATATTATAAGAACGAGAACATTCAAAATTACGGACCACATTTACTAGATGGCTCTATTCTTTGGATGGAAAACCGGTTGAATGACGAATAAACTAGAGTTGTTCAAATCTAATCCTTGAGAAATAAAATGAAAAGATGCAGACTCCGGTAACGTAATCCATTATTCTAATTAACGTCTCATTGTGATTAGCTTCTTTTCTTTTTATTCTATTCAGTTTACTCTTCTCTCTCTCTCTCTCTCTCTCTCTCTCTCTCTCTCTCTCTCTCTCTCTCTCTCTCTGTCTTCTCTTCCTCGTCGATGTTACGCTAGTTCTTGACGTTGTTGAGAGATGAGACGAAGATCGTCCTTGAGAACTTGATCTCGTCCTGTGTCACATGTTTGACCTTTCTCTGAGCTGTTGGGTTCATCACCCCATGTAGGGTCATGTTTTTCTGAGGATGCTCAGGGGACGGCTGATAAAGTTTACTTGATGCGGTTTTTTTTTTTTTTTTTTTTTG
The DNA here is from genome assembly GCF_040412425.1 of Macrobrachium rosenbergii. NCBI lineage: Eukaryota > Metazoa > Arthropoda > Malacostraca > Decapoda > Palaemonidae > Macrobrachium > Macrobrachium rosenbergii. The sequence goes on along the minus strand of NC_089743.1, from coordinate 31,611,051 downwards.
GCTGCAAATATCATTAAGCTTTACTTTGGGTGTTGTTGTTTGGTGATGATTAAACTCGTTATTATTATTATTATTATTATTATTATTATTATTATTATTATTATTATTATTATTATTATTATTATTATTATTATTATTATTATTATTATCATCAAGAAAATATCTTTATTTGCTCTTAGCTTTTTGGTAATAAGTTCACTGTTATTAATGGGATTTGAAAGTTTTTGGTGGAAAGTAATATTATTTCTTTTGTTTTGTTCAGTAGTGGAGAGGAAATCGTAATAAATGATTTTGCTACAAAATTTTTGGTGATTTTTTTAACAATACAGATAATTATTATTCGTTTAGGTTACTATATTCTAGTGTATTGTACTGTTTAGTAAGATAGTCATAGTGCTGCATTGTAAAATTTGTATAGTTTCAAAGCTCAGCTTTTATGCTTTTCTGTATGTTGAGTACAGAAAACCATATGACTTTATATCCTGTAACACTTTCTTGTATGTATGTATGTATGTATATATATATATATATATATATATATATATATATATATATATATATATATATATATATATATATATATATATATATATATATATATATATATAAATATATATATATATAAATAAATAAATAATTTGAAAAGTAAATAAATAAATAATTTGTTTGTGTGAGAAACAGGGCGTGTACATCGTCATACTGTCAAGGAATGACAAATATCCCGTGACTCAGAGCCTAAATGTCTCAGTGGTGGAATTCGATGAGACCTTTTTTTATTTCTATTTATTTTTTGTACGAGAGTAGGTATCTGAGAAGGATTCCGAAGGATTTCACGGGAGTCTTGCCAGGATCAAAATTATATTGAAGAGCTTTAGTGCTAGTTAAGAATATTTATTTTTTCTTCTGAGACGTGATTCTATTTTTGGGATTTTTTGTATACGGTTATATTTAAATTGCAACTAAAGAGGGGTATTTATAACTGTATAATGAAAACTGTCAGTTCTTCTGTATTTTTCCTTTTTTCAGCACGTCAATCAATCCTCGTTTAAAGTTTGACATATGAACAGAATAAAATATGTAGAAGAAATGAAAACGACTCAAAGATTGTAAAAGGTACCCATGCCGTGCAGTTTGAGAATTATGGCAGCTGTTTTGTATCGCTAAAGAACCTCGATGTGATTTGCATTCCTTGTGGAAGAACTGTCAATATTTGATATTACGTTAGATAATTATTTATTAAGATTATAATGACAACATCTCTTGAAGAGAAGTAAAATCTCCGAAGTTAAAGTGAAATTTTCTCTTAATATTGTTTTGTATAACGTTTTTCAGAACTTGCATGTGTGTGCCCCTTTAGGGCAAGATAAAAACGGGCGAGAGGAAGATAGATGACATTTGAGAAAGAAGTAACGCTTGTTTTTTTCTTGATACCCGAAGGTGTAACGCGACCAACGCCCTGTTGTCGATTCTCCGTTTCGCAGCGCTCCTTTTGCATATTAATTAGACCTTATCCTTGCCGCTAGATAAAGATGCTATGTAGACTACAGCACCTCTCTCTCTCTCTCTCTCTCTCTCTCTCTCTCTCTCTCTCTCTCTCTCTCTCTAGGTCTTGGATCTTTTAAGTTATGAATTAAGGGTATGCTGGATGTTTTCAAGGTTTGCTTGAGTTCTTATACAGCGTATTATAATGTTAATTCTGATATGTGCAGTAGCCACATCCTGCAGATTACCAGTCAGATAAAATGAAATTGAAGTTCATATATTATGTATGTGCCACATTTATAAACAAAATCGTTAATTTTTAGTGGCAGCCGACGTGGGTGAGTTGTCTCGGACATCTCCAGGTTCCTCCTTGAACCTCTGTCTCTATGCATCATGTATTTTTCATCTGGTGGAAATGTCAGATGATGCTGCATCTGTCAGGCCACTCTGCTAAATTTGAAGATGCGAATCTTGTTGCTGGTTAGATGCAGAGATGCTGTTTTCTCTCATTTGATGGATGATGAATGGTTGACATAGGATTTTAAGAGATATAATCCAGCGGTTTTGGTTCATAATGAGAGAGAGAGAGAGAGAGAGAGAGAGAGAGAGAGAGAGAGAGAGAGAGAGAGAGAGAGAGGTGGCTTGAGGAGCGAGTTATTAATTCAGTTTCTCGCCCATTGATATATAGTATGTATTGTATAGAGAACTGACTGGTACATTAATAGTGATATATTTCACTTAGGTATAGTTTTTAAAGTGATATATTCCACTTAGTGCTTTGTTTTATGTCGACATTGCTTTTTCTTGGTGCCCTTTGTATGGAATAAGACAAAGTAATACATGTAGCCTTAAGATATATCGAAGTAATACTTTTCAGAAGAAAGACAAAAAGAGGCTTCAGGACAGCTTTTTGTGACTGTGCTGCCAGTTTTTACATCCCTTGGGAATGCATCTAGTTTGGTACCTGTTTTACTGCCTACGTGATTGATAAATTTGATATGATGTTCTTTGAGGGGACATGCATTCAAAATGTCAAGGACGATGGATGGACGAATTCAGCTAAAGCTGTTTCCCTTTCTGACCAAATAAGGATTTTTTCTTAAGTATGAAATAAGCCCCTATTTTATTCGCGTACGTTGACGCGCTGCTAACTCTCTCTCTCTCTCTCTCTCTCTCTCTCTCTCTCTCTCTCTCTCTCTCTCTCTCTCTCTCTCTCACATATTTTAATAATAAGGAGCCCTGCGATTTTATGTCGTTTATTATGCCTTTACATCTACATTTACTGTGGTGTTGAAAATTCTTCCTTGGAGATGATATTGGTCACAAAATATGTCCCGTCCCCCATAGTTTCTCTCTCTCTCTCTCTCTCTCTCTCTCTCTCTCTCTCTCTCTCTCTCTCTCTCTCTCTCTCTCTCTCTCTCTCATGTTTGGAAGGATATGTTGCAGTTTTTTCGTTGTTGACAGATTGAAAATAGGGATATTTTCAAGGGTTCACCCAGAAGTGCGTATGTATTTATGTATGTTTATATATATAAAGTTATAAAATTTGTCTGTATGTAAAATATACAGTTATTTAAAAGTTTTTTTTTTTAAGTAAATGCGATTCACGTTTAATATACCTATAAAATTTGAGGGAGATAAGTTTTGCTGACACAAGAATGCATCCCTAGATAGCAATGTTGTTTTCACTAAAAAAAGATAACAAATGTCTTTGCTTGCGCCTGCACCCTTTGCTTGTGATTTTAATCTCTATGTGATCATCAGTTTTGGGAAGACGCTTTTCACTAGTGCAGTATAATTAGCGCCGATGCCGATGCATAGCACTTCAGGTGTTAGCGGTGCCACGTGTACAGTAAGATCTTTTGTCCAAATCACGTTTGAGATTCTACTGATCATGTGTTCAGAGATGGCAATTTTAAGTCGTAGAATATAGTCTTTTTTTATAGAAAGATCATTTTAAATTGAAAGCACGAATACCTAGCAGACCCGAGAGTGTGTTTGACGATCGTCCAGAAAATGGTTTAGCGTCGGGCTCGGTTTATAAGAGCGATTCACCTCCTGTCTGTCATCTTGGTTTCTTAAGAATATGTCTTTTCGTCTTCCTTGAGCCCTTTTATGTTTGGAAATTATTCTTAAAAGCTTGGTTGTGTTCTCACTCGATTTTAACAGCAGAACACCCCTTTTTCTTCGTTGAATTTGGATTAAACTTTGTTCATTGTTATTCTACGTGTACCTTTGCTGTCGTTAATAGCCTGTGGTATTTATAGGAGGATTTGGAAAATTTCCACTGCACTTTTACGGCATTCCTGTTCCATTAGCGGTCTAAATGAATCACTATCATTTTTTGTGTTGATATTGCCTTGGAAAGCGTTATCGTTTGTTTTATGCGTTTCGCCTGTGGAAATGAATGATTATGCTGATACCATTTGCCATGGAATATGGATGCTCGATAGTTGTTGCTTAATGGAATCTCTCATTTATTTATATATCTAAAGACTTCAGGGTTATTGTTGAATGATTTAGGCATGGTTGATGAAAAATAACTTGTTTATTTCTCTGAACTTGTTTATTAGTTGATAGACCCAGGTTTTGTAGAGATATCTCGTCTTTTTGGGTGAACAATATTTCTCCATGTCTTTTGTAAAATAATATTATTAGTGTCTTTGTTAAATAAAAGTCTCCATTATTCCATCAAGACTAGTTAGTTGGCCACAACATAAGGAATGGATGAAGGGACTTTTCCCAGCAAAGGCAAATATATCTTTGCAAAGGCAGGTATTTCGAAAACGTCAACCATCCTTTCATAAAACAGTTGATTTCAAACGTAATTTGGTTTTCCATTTTCTAAAACAACATTAGGCTTGTGACCCCTTGTTGAAGTGTCCGATGACGTCATCGAGGAGGCTGTCTGAGAGAGGCTACATGTATCTCCTCCCACACTATTTTAGTGGGTAACAGGTGGTCCCAAGAGTACAAAGAACCTTCAGATAGACAAACAGACAGAAGAATAAAATACCCACGCATTCACTTCCTTACATATCCTGAGAGAGAGAGAGAGTTTGGTTGTTAATGGCTTTGTATTTAAGATTTGAATGGTAGGAGTGAGTTTAGTTTTGGTTTGTGGAACTTTATAAGCTGCTGATTATATTTTTAGTTGCTATTGATAATATTAGGTTTTCCTTTTTTTTTAACGTAACTATTCTATTATTTCAATATTTACGGAGTACTGTTGGAGCGTGGCATAATAATAATAATAATAATAATAATAATAATAATCATTGTGTATTCTAACCGGCAGATCATTTCTACTTTAAATCATTAATTTTGATCCCGTGATCAACTTCATCTTTTTCGTGGCATCCCTGTCAAGTACATGCACATAAAAAAAGGTAAAAATTTCAGTCATGGCTTATGGTCCGGTTATTTGAAATGAAGCCAAGGAATGTTTCATTCAGAACTCGTGAATGGTGGTGTGTGTGTTTGCCAGTGTTTAAATGACATGCAAATGGATCAGTTTGTGTACGTGCATGTTTGTTTGGTGTGCAGTGAATGGGGCGACTGCTTTTGTGGAAGAGTTATGACATTATTGACCGCTGTGTATGTGCCGGTTTTTTAGCTGTGGCACTTGTTTTTTATTAATTTTTAATTTCAGTTTTACTCATTGTTCGTATTAATGAGAATACTTATAAGCATATGTATATATATATATATATATATATATATATATATATATATATATATATATGTGTGTGTGTGTGTGTGTGTGTGTGTGTGTGTGTGTGTGTGTGTGTGTGTGTGTGTGTGTACATGCTTAAGTAGTGTGTAAATATGGTTTTATTTACACATTTTCTGCACATGTAAAGGTCTTGACCAGTTCTTACCTAATTTGCGGATTATAAGTGAATTGTTTGTGTGGATATACATTTATGAATGTAAGATGCAACTTGTAGATGGGATGAGCAAGTACACGCCCAGACAAGTCCTGTGTACTCCTCTTTTTTCTTCTTCTTCTTCTGTAAGGCCTCGCAGACCCAGAAACTCCTCTTCCTCTCCTTCCCGTACGCACACATTGAGTTCGAAGTGTGTAGGAAGTTGGGGATAGGTTGAGGCAAGGTCTCTAGACCTTGAGTTTAGGAGTAAGCACGGTATTTTTATCTTTTAAGAGGCGGAGGGGGAAAAGGTGACGAAAGAAGTAAAAGTAAAAGAGAGAAAAGGAGTGGCAACAGGTTTGTTATCTCAAATAAGATTTTGGAATGGAGAGAGAGAGAGGGAATGTTCACTGTAATGTTATACAGTACTGTTGTATTGAAGTATTCACGTCTGTAGTATATGATTAATTTCAGTCTATTTTCAGTAGCTTTTTTCCTTGTTAATTTTTGTGTAAACAAGTGCATGATCTCATCTCTTCTCCCAGACTGGTTTCGATATGATTTCTTGATTAACTTCAGTTTTTATTCATCTCACGACCAAGTGTTGATGAGACACGCTGTGTGTTTGCTCATTCATTTCTTTGTTTTCCTTGGGCATGAGTTTAACTGCTATGAGGTTTCAGTACAGTTTGTTTTTTGATTTATATGTAAATGTATCAGCACTTCATTTATATATTTAATGATATATGAAATAAGCATTCATACAACCTTTTTCCCAACTTACCTGGCAAAAATTGCGCAGGTTTGTAGCTGACCAAAGTAAACCGTCTCTCTCTCTCTGTTGCATTCTGCTTCTCTCTCTTAAGCTCTAATACAATTCTATATCTAAACGGGTATTTTTAAATCTAACCTGGGATGCAAAAACAGACTTTATTTCTTAAACCCAACGTGAGATTGATTAAATAAAAAAAAATGAGCTAATAGCAAGTTATTAAACTCCCACCTACAACGTCACTAAAACATAAGTGGCAATAAAAGAGAAACCAAACTCCTTCCCCAACATTGATACTTAGGTGTCCCAAGCTAACACTAAAGTCCATTAGTCAGACATGATAAAGGCAGATGTCTAAAACAGTCACCCCCGACCATTGTCCATGCTGTTTGCACGCCTGTGCGTGGTTTATCCCAGTAACATCTGTCATTCAAGAAACATTCTTATATTAGTTTAGATATGAGACAGTGCAGGATATTTCCCATAATATAATTAAAACCCAAATAAAGAAAATGCACAAATAGTAAAAAAAACCACAACCCTTAAGAAATAATAAAATACATGGCAAGGCACTGAATGCTCAACTGTCTTAAGCATACCTTTCCAACAGGCAATAGAGAGCTTATCTTTCACCGTCTAGGATAATCAGCTCCAACAACAACAATGCTCCATATTTCACAAAAGATCTCGCACTTGCCTTATCGGCCACTCCCAGTTGAACAAACGAACTTACATCACTGCAATGACACTCCCTACAAATCCGGATCTATAACTGGATAAGGCTTCTGGAAGTTTCTATGCTGATTTTGCTTCCGTTCACATGTATGTTGTTACCAAAGGCCTTCAAGAAGGTCGACAATGCTGAATTTGCGCTGGAAGTGCCCAGTCGTGCTCGGACTGTGCTGAATCTGGAAAATACCCAAGCATCCGCTTCTTGCCCTGTTTGACCTCTGCACAACAGTGCCGTACCAATGTTTAATAAAACATAGCTCAGTCACCACCAGTGTGTCTACCTCAACACAAATCAGGCGCATCCTGTTTTACACCGGCCCAGCATGTTTCAACGATATTTGCACTTGTGGTGACTGCTTCTCCCTAAAGCAGCACAGCCGTCCACATTTTAAGAAAATGGTGACACACATAATTAATATAATTACTAACAACAAGGCCAGAACACTCAGTACCACTAATTCATTTCTGTAAAAAGAGTCAATATAATCAATTCCTTCTGTCAACGCGAGCAGAGTAGATATCTCCACCACGCTCGGTAACTCCACCACTCCATGACGATGATGTTTATGTTGAAGGAAAATATTCGCCTATGAATTATAAATTCTTCTACTTAGAACCATGAACAGGGTGGAGATTATTCTGCATGCACTGTCAAATAACTGCGACCCCTCGAGTATCAATGTTGTAGACGAGTTGGCGCAGAGCGTAAGAATCTTGGAGCTCTTGCAGTGCACAACTGTTGATGTTGTCTTGGGAACCAAGTCTACACACCTCAACACAAACACCTAGCTATCACAAATATACTTATTGTGGACTAACACATCCTGACTTGTAATCTGTAACCGAAGATTGATACCTATCATCCCTCCAATATTACTACAGAGCCATTACATGCCCTAAGAAGAGGTCTTGTTATATAATTGCAAAACGACTCATCAGTAGTCGGAATCTCTGTAATTAACCCCCCATCAGACAAACATACCTTAATTATCCCATAATACCTATACAAATCAATACCTGTGAAAATTAAATTAGTCCCCCAATCGTAACCTGCATCCTTCAAAGTGGACTCTAATACCCCTAAAGGTAAAATGTCACTAGAAACACACCCATGTGAAGCTGCTATTACCACTTGCACCTGAGATTGAATCTCGCACGACAAAGAATCGGTTTCTTTCTCAACATTCAAATGTGTAGTGTGCACTGTAAAGAAAGCACTTGTCACATCTAGGTCATCTCTAATCCCCTGAGCACTAAACTGCAAAACACTGTAAGTCTTCCTCAAATCCTGAAACTCCCCTCATAATTCTGTGTTACTAGCACATAATTTCATCAAAAATCTCCCCTAATCAGCCAACTTTGCCTCCAGTATTCCCACCTTCGTTAAACTCGTAATTGCTACCCCACCAATTGCTTCTGTGGCCATTGCTGTTCCTACCAAAGCGACAACTGCCCGTTTACGCCTCCTAGGATGCGTACCCACAAACTGTGTACTATTGGCTTCGTATCCGGAACCCATGTCAATGTCCTAATAATTTTACCCTGAGTTCTGTACGCTGCAACCTTAATTTCTGATAACTAACGTCCCAAAGGGTTGGACAAATTACATCTAATATTCGCTTTCTCTAACTGCCCCTGATCCTCTAACACATCTGTTTGCCCCATTTTATCTCCTTTCAGAGCAGTAACATCTGAATATTGATCTAACACCTCACCTAACCCCTCTATGTATTCTTTATAATCTGCTTCACCTAAATGACTCCTATAAAATGCCTACTAAGAGCATCCGCCACCACATTGTTTACCCTTAATGTACCTAAGCTTCGCATCAAAATCCCAAATTGACAAAAAATACGTAGCCCTCTTATAAGAAAGTTCAGGCTTATTAAAATACAACAACAGCTTATGATCCGTAAGAACTTCCACTTTATTCCCCATTAGTAACATTTTAAAATGCACTAAACTAGACACCACTGCAGAAGCTTCCTTATCCACCATCGCCATTAACTGTTCATTACTCCCTCATGTCTTGAACTTTCTACCATAAAAAGCTATTGGATGCAATTTACCCTCAAATTTCTGCTTTTAAACAAAATCTTGACTGGCATCAGTCACTAATGGGAACGGTACCCAAAAGTCTGGGAATTTTAAAGCTGGAGGACTCATCAAAGCCTCTTTGAATTTCTGAAAGGGTGCCTGCTGAGCCTCACCTCATGAAAACTGTGTATCATTCCTCATTCATCAGTCAAAGGCTCCGACGGCATATAAAAACCTTTCACGAACCTACGGAAAAATCCAGCCATCTCCATGAACGATCGGACCTGTTTTTTTGACTTGGGTGTGGGAAAATTTGCAATTGCTCTGACGTCATCATTCACTCGAACACCTTCTTTCAAAATGACATGTCCTAAATATACAATATGTCTCTTCGGGGGCATGGGTTCGAATCCAGCTGCTGCCACCAATTCTGTTATATGAAATAAACATTCATACAACCTTTTTCCCAACTTACCTGGCAAAAATTGCGCAGGTTGGTAGCTGACCAATGTAAACTGTCTTTTTCTCTTGTCGCATTGTCCCTACCTCTCTTAAGCTCTAATACAATTCTACATTTAAACGGGTATGTTTAAATCAAATCTGGGATACAAAAATAGACTTTATTTCTTAAGACCAACGTGAGATGGATTAAATGAAAAGAAAATGAGCTAATAACAAGTTATTAAACTCCCACCTAAAACATCACTAAAACATAAGTGATAATAAAAGAGAAACCAAACTCCTTCCCCCACATTGATACTTAAGTGTCCCATACTAACACTTAAGTCCTTTAGTCTGACATGATAAAGGCAGATGTCTAAAACAGTCACCCCCGTTCATTGTCCATGCTATTTGCGCACCTGTGCGTGGTTTATCCCAGTAACATCTGTCATTCAAGAAACATTCTTATATTAGTTTAGATATGAGACAATGCAGGATATCTCCCATAACATAATTAAAACCCAAATAAAGAAAATGCACAAATAATAAGAAAAACCACAAGCCTTAAGAAATAATAAAATACATGGCAAGGCACTGAATGTTCAACTGTCTTAAGCTTACCTTTCCAACAGGCAATAGAGAGCTTATCTTTCACCGTCTATGATAATCAGCTCCAACAACAACAATGCCCCATATTTCACAAAAGATCTCGCACTTGCCTTATCGGCCACTCCCAGTTGAACAAACGAACTTACATCACTGCAGTGACACTCTACAAATCCGGATCTATAACTGGATAAGGCTTCTGGAAGTTTCTATGCTGACTTTACTTCGTTCACACGTGTTTTGTAACCCAAGAGCCTTCAAGAAGGTTGAAAATGCTGAATTTGCGCTGGAAGTGCCCAGTCGTGTTCGGACCGTGCTGAATCCGAAAAACACCCAAGCATCCACGTCTTGCCCTGTTTGACCTTTGGAGAACAGTGCCGTACCAATGTTTGATAAAACACATATGTATATTATATATATATATATATATATATATATATATATATATATATATATATATATATATATTATAAATTATATTATATATATATATATACATATATATATTATATTATATATATATATATATATATATATATATATATATATATATTTTATATATATATATTTATTTATACATACAGGTATATATATATGACTGTCTCAACAATATTTTTTTTGCTACTTATGCATCCTTTTTATATTTCTAATTAAAGGAAATCATTGGTTATGAAAAGGGTCTCACCCAAACACATCTATTCGTAAAGCAATCTTATAATGAATTAGATAAAATTGTAAATATCTGATGGAAGTTTACAGTTAGTTCGATGAAGACATGCATACCCTCATACCCTTAAAGGCCGTGGCAGTCGTTGATTCAAATCATAAATTATCATTAACTATAATTACGCCATGACGATGTCCTAGTAAGAACAAAAGTGACCGAGCAGTCGTAGACGACGGCTATACAGTCTTGTGTTGTAAGTGTGTGTGTGTGTGTGTGTTTGCGTGCGGCTTATGTGAGTGTATATGTGTGTTGTTCTTCAAGAGGGAGACAAGGAGGGAAAGACAACACTGTGTTAAGTATCCTGTAATAAGTTGGAAGAAGATGCGCTTGACATGGCAGTTCTTGTGTCACACATCGCTTGCTTATTTGTTTTCAAAGTCGAGGATACGCCAGCCACTTGAGGAGAAGATGAACCAAGTAACTTTGCGGCCTTCTTTTACGCAAACGCACGGATATGCACAGGCAGCGTCTCTCTCTCTCTCTCTCTCTCATAATGAACGGTAAAATTTATGTTGTGCCTTAATTTTAATATGTATCATGCTATAGAAATTAGAGGCAATTTATTGCTTGGGTGATTGTTTTCCTGCAAGTTTCATTATGCGCTGCGAGCTCTTTTCTAACCCATCCTCTCGCCAGGGATAGGGACAGGGAATAGCCATTAATGCTGGTTTGGTCGGGTTGGGGATATGCGTGAATATCGGTAATATTTTATATACCGGAATTTAGGCGGAAGCTGTTTAATCCCTTGTGTAAGGATTACGGGTTTTGAACGCATTAGAAATGAATGGTGGTATATTTTCAGTGGAAAATGTATCTTCATTTTTTATAGGAAAACCGAGTAGGAATTGCATTTTTGGAACTATATTTTCCATTTTGGAGGCTTATTTGGGTTATAGCTTTTTCCGAATGATTATAATTCAATTCCATTCTGGATCCATTACTTCCTGGATTCAGAATTAGGTATTTATTGGAAAATTGCTTTCACGCCTATATTATGTTCCATTGTACTGTATATCTTTTATACTGAAAGTATTTTGTCTGTGTGTTGTGTCCGAGTCCCTGTTCCTTAACCACTGTCTCGGTATGAAACATATGAAGAGGAGGAATGCTGGACTCATGAATAGCAGAATTTGTAGAAGCATTGGTGGCCAGTGGTTCTGTAAGGTCGTGATCAGAATCCCTAATTAGCAAGACCATCACCATCATGAATATCAGTAGTAGTAGTAGTAGTAGTAGTAGTAGTAGTAGTAGTAGTAGTACCAGTAGTAGCAGTAGAAGTAGTAGTAGTAGTGGTGGTGGTGGTGTGGTGATGGCGGTGGTGGTAATGGTAGGTGAGTAGAAGTAGCAGCAGCAGCCGCCCATTTGATCACATTTCAGTGCCTATTGTTCCTTCGAGCACGAATTGAGAGGGACGTCGTAATCATGGATAAGAGAGGTTCATAGTGATCGTGTTGTACCTCGATAGAGACTATTGTTGAAGGGTAGCGTCTATTGTGTATTGAAGAAAGGGCAAAGAAAATTACCACCGTTCTTAAAAATATCTCCTGTCAGGGAAGTAGAAGGATGATATTTTTTAGTCATGTTTTTCTTTAACTTTGATATATTTAACAAACGCTTGTTCTTTTAGAGTCAAGATTTTTTTTACGGTTAATTACTTTAGTGCTGCTTTCGATGTAATAAATCATAAGGCATTTATACATAAACTTCAGAATCTTGAAGGGTGGATACGTTTTAGGATTACTTCAAGATTTCCTTATAGGTAGGCAGCAACGAGTTGCTGTTGATGAGATCTAGTGAACCAAGACCTATTGTTTCTGGAGTTCCACAGGGCAGTGTTCTTGCCCTTAGTCTCAATCGTGACATGGAGTGAATTAGTGAACTCCAGTAAAACAAAAACAGTTGATTAGTAGATGATGTACTGATTTTCCACCCTGTCCTCTCCTTCAGGTGGATGGACTCTTGTAAATGAGTCTGAAGCTTTAACTACACTTGGTGTGACTTTTGTCTCGCGTCTTACTTTTGAGAAACGTATAATGAAAGTGTAAGCAAAATTAGGAACGAAGTTAAGTATTGTACGTAAGGCCTTATATATTTATAACAGTGGTAAAATCATTGCAACCTGTCTTTTTTAGATATAGATAGATTGGTTCTTGGTGGTAGGTTTCTGTTTCCTAACATAACCAGTTATGAACTGGACCATCGCCAGTTTGTCTCTTGCGTGTCAATTTTTCATCAGTTGTAATATAACAGGGATCTTTCACATTCACAATTGATCCCTGATCCTCTTTTCCATCCAAGAGTCACCGGATTTGATGAGCTGCTACCTGTTTCAAATAAACACCATATTCTTTGGAAATTTGAATTTCAAGTCAATGGCCCCTGTGGGCTTGTTCCATGTGAATAGGGTTCATCTCCTGAATAATAATAATAATAATAATAATAATAATAATAATAATAATAATAATAATAATAATAATAACAATGATAAATTCGCGTTTAATTTCCATGGGTCTTGGAATGTTTTTGGGAACTAAGATTATGCCGCAGTTGTTGATGAGCGTGTGATATCGTTTCTTAATTGATGGTTGTTGCTCTGTTTCAGGTGTTATTGCCTTCACATTGCAATGAGGTAATGTTTCCCATTGTGGCACTCTCCAAATCTTCGTCTCTTGTTCTTGCCCGCTTTTCATATGCCGGCTGCCTTGTATTTTTCAAGGTGATTCGCTTTTAACCAACGGCTTTAATGCCTAATGGTGAAACGTCCTTCTCCTTCCCTCCCTGCGCTCGTACCCTTTATGGGGGCATTAACCTTTTTGAAGGTTCGAGGGGCTAAAAAGGTAAGGATTGTTTTATTCTAGGTTCCTTCCACGACTGCCCCTTTTCTTGAGGAGGAAAGGATAGGTGATTTCTTGGATGATTTGAATGGATTTTTTGAGGCTTCGGTTGTTCAAGTGGATGTCTTTGTCTTTATTTTCTGTTTTGTTGTGCCTCTGCTGATTTGATGATAATGTTAGGAGTGATGGAGTAGTTTCATTCTAATATTGTAATTTGCTTATAATTAATGTTGTATTGCTCTTGATATTTTTCATGTTAATGTAACTCCTGCAGTAGTAATAGTAGGAGTAGCAGTAACAGTAGTCTGTAACTATGTCTGAATCACTTGGTAAAATTTCAAGATGGCTTTTTTCCCACTTAGTTTAAAAAAGCGTAAGCAAGCAATTCTATCATGTTCTTTTGGCTCTTTTGCCTGTCTTTTGATGTTGCAGTATTTTCATACCAAATATTTGTCTTGTCGATACTAGAACGTTTTTACATTCCTTTCAGTCTCACTCTCTCTCGAAGCCATTATTGTCTCTTAAAGGGAATGATTTTTGTTTTATTTCTCCCACCGAGAATTTTAACGGTTAGATTAGTATGTCGTCAGTCGGCGTGTTAGCCGGATTTTGGGTATTGTTGAAACAGCCGCTATTTTCAGGGAACAGTTGCCAATAGACTTTAATGTGTATCCGAGTTTAGATCTGCATCAGCTTCGTATCACTTCGCTTCTCCTATATTGTCCCAGATTTGTTTTAAGGTGACAGTTACCGCATCGATAGGATAATACTTTTCTAAGTAAGATGTTTTTTCTGCCTTGTTGAATCGATCCCTTATGTCTGACCAATTTCATTTAGTCCTGCTTTTTCGTGTGTCATTTGGCGAAACATGTCTATTCTCGTAATTCTTCCTGTCTCCTACGTGTTTTACGGCTGTTCATGGGTGACTGATAAGCAGAGCCAAACACTGTCGGCCACAAAAGCCCCTAAGTTTATCAGTGAGTAAGAGGAAGTGGGGTTGGGGTCTGTCAATCTCATTCCGAAACTCTGTTTAATAAACATAGGAGTAATTTCTCATGAAGCCATTTCCTCTGAGTAGAAAGGCGTGAACTAAGTGTATGTGTGTGTGTGTGTGTATGTAGATAGATAGATAGATGGATACAGTGTGCATATTTATGTTCACGCATATATACGTAATCAAAGTCGCACACACAAGCAAACTCCTAAATATAGTGAAAATGCAAAGGCATGCAGGAGGCCACACATACGTTGCTCCTAGACTCTATTGGATTTTCTTATATACTATAACTTAATTTTTTGTATAGTTATGTTTTCGTTTACTAGTGAATAAACTGCAATGTTATCACGCAGGTCTAAATTTCCGAGGTGTGTTATTTTCTTACTTATAATTTCAAAATTGTGTATTACATATTTACATTTGGAATCAATGCATCCTTTCGCAATATTGCCCAGAAGAGAAAAAAATTCATGAGTACGAATATATTTCGTTGCGTCGGGTCCCTTTTAACGTGTTTTCATCAACGTTGTTTTTATGGATGCACACATCCCGCGTGGGCGTGCAAGGGAATCGCTTGCCCCGGCCTCCAGCGTGCCTTTGCATTTTCAACTTTATTTAGACGTTTGCTTGTGTGCGCAAGTTTTCTTACGTTTTCACACACACACACACACACACACACGCGCTTTTATTTGAGCATGCAAGAATTGTAAGGCACGCAAGTGATTTTAGATTTTACTTGCGGGGCCGTAAATGCGGTGGGATTTTGTTGTAATCTGTAATGGATGTGAAAGATTTTCCTATAGATTTAACTTAAGAAAAATTTCCGCCGGGTATGTAGGCGTGTGGGATTACTTCGCTTGGACATCCTCTGTGTGGACTCGGACAATTTTGTGAGAGGTATTAAGAACGGCTGGGGCAGATTTGACTTTAGAATTGGATGCAAGATGCCAGATCAAGTTTGGATTTCGCCTTGCATGAGAGAGAGAGAGAGAAGCGTTGCGATTATCCTTTAGTTGAAACTGCATTTATTGTACATTCTCTCTCTCTCTCTCTCTCTCTCTCTCTCTCTCTCTCTCTCTCTCTCTCTCTCTCTCTCTCTCAGATGATCAGTTTATCTTATGGTAAATGAAAAGTCAGATAACATGAGGAAATGTTTTCTCATTTCTTATTTTTTATCACAGGAAAGAGATTAATGCCCTGGATCCACCATCTGTGGCGGAAGTAAGCTCTTGTTTATGAAATATCATGTAGCATTTTGGACCGTTCATCACATCTGTCTTATTCTTCATAGTTCTTTGATCTTAGGCAATGATAGGCATCGGGTTTCGATTTTGTAAATATGATTGTGTGCTTTGCCACTGGATGTGTGTATGCTTGCGAGGACTGCTTGTGTATGCAAGAATTTGTGATTTTGTGTTTGTGTTCGTATGTATTTTTACCCCAATTTACGCTCAGCGGTTTTGTACATGTTCTGTTTATGTTTTTGTAAATGCTTCAATGGCTTGTTTTTTGTATGTGTTTGTGTGTTTATATGTTTGTGCAAGGTTATACATTCCATGTTCTCATTTATGCTCGTGTGGTGTTATGACCGTACATGAGTAGTTTGTTTGTGTTTATGACCTCTTGCCCGATTTATGCAGTCTATTGTCCTTTGTTTGTCAATGTATTACAAGGGCATATTTGCGCGATTTCGTCTATGAATCTTTGTTTCTCGGCTCTTTTGGAGTATCCGTGGATATTCCAAGGTTAGTATATAATCTTATAAAGGTCTTAGTGAGGAAAATAGGACACAGTTTGCGGGATGATGGGATGGGAGCTGGTATTCCCAGTAGGACCTCTGTGGTCGAGTAATGGTTAACCGAGAGAGAGAGAGAGAGAGAGAGAGAGAGAGAGAGAGAGAGAGAGAGAGAGAGAGAGAGAGAGAGGTGGTATGTCCCAGTACAAGATGTTATTGGTTCAGTACGTTGAAAGTGACAGGCTTTGGTACCAGTCCTTTATAGTCCCAAAGAACCGCATTCTTATATGTTATAAGAATGCGGTGTCATGCAATAAATGACAGTGAACTTTTTTGGTGCCGGAAGATAGGTGGCCTAAGAGAAAATGAGTGAAGGATACAAAAGAGAAAAGGATGACATGCTCTCGTGTCTAGGAAGAATCTTGTAACGTGGTTGGGAAGGAGCGATAAAATAAGAAAATACAGTAATGAGAAAGGAGATTGCTGGCCTTGCCTCGAAATCGTGGACCGCTAAATGAGGCTTCTATTTTTTTTACTTGTGACCATTCGCCAGGTAAAATCCTCGGTTGCTGCGAAAACTAGTACTTTTCTGACAAAAGATTCGAAGAAAAAAGCAATTTTAAATTACTATGTTGATGTAACTTCATGTGCCACCGGGTCCAGATCTGGCAGCGTTTCGTCTTCATTTTTGTAATACTAGGGGAATCCAAGATTGGTCAAGTTTATTTTTAGGCAAACAATGCCTTCACTAAGACCCTGCTGCCCAAGGTCCAGCTGCTGTCTGATAGGACTTAGACATTTTCTCTCTCTCTCTCTCTCTCTCTCTCTCTCTCTCTCTCTCTCTCTCTCTCTCTCAGTTTAAGAGCTTTATTCTTTTGGGTCAATGTTACGTTTTTTTGTATCCGGCTTTGACTTCGAGTTGTAAAGTAATGGGCAGCTTTGCACCAAATTTCTGTCCTTGTGTTGGATTGCTTGTTTATGCGATGTGCGCGCTGGAGAAGTAAACAGTGAGCGATGCTTGCCTCATAACATGGCTTTTGAAGCTGCTATGCTTCTCAAACATTTTATTCACTAATTTGTATTAGGATGGTAATTTTAGCTTGTTGATTGTTCCTAATGATGATAATAGTGATGGTTGTAATAATGAAGGTAATGTAACGGTGTACAATAACTATATTGGCCCTATATCGGTGATGATAATTGTAATAATGATAATATTAGTTATGTAAAATGTCAGTGACAGTAATCGTACAGTATTCTCATATGCTGGATGTGAGTATATATTGCCTCTGCAGAGCATATATTGCCTCTGCAGGGGAGCTGATATGTGTTCAGGTGGTTCAACATTCACACGTGGTTAACTGCATATAATCAGACTGCACACAAGTAGAAATGCTTAAATACACAAGTATTTCTAAATCAATTTTATCAGAAATGGACCCAGTACTGGTGCAGTATTTATCGCTCAATATGTCGAAATCTTTGCAGCTCACAGTTTTGTCCGAGCCGCGTCCAAGGCGTTAAACGAAGCAAATTGGGAAAATGTGCGAAGAGTTTGGATAACGTGGAGGCCCACCTGTTGAGTGTGTCATTGCGCTGAAGTGGGTGTTTGTGGGCGTGAGTGGGCGGTAGGAGAAGTCTTTAAGTGCAGACTGCCGTAGGATAAGTGGGAGGTAAGGATAGGAGAGTAGAGAATGGCACGGACAGCTAGAGGAGGGGTAGAAGATAGATGATGAAAGCGTGGAGAGATAGCATTAGGTCGAACTGAATTATACTGGGCCAGTGTTTATGCGCCGCATTATATTCAGCAGTTGAGGGTCTTCCGCACGCTCCTGCGAATAAAATAAATGCATTACTGCGAAATGTTGTTTGCATGTGGATATGTTTGACATATGCCGAGAAATGTAGAGGCAGATGGAGAGACGCTGAGAGAGAGTGTGAGGTTGAAGGATGAAAATAAAAAAAATGTATTTCGGATAATTCAGGAAAGCGACTTCACTTCCGAGTAATAAAGACTGTTTAGTAAGAATTGCAGCCTTTTTTTAAGTTTTCTGTAAAAGGAAACTATTGTGCCGGCTTTGTCTGTCCGTCCGCACTTTTTTCTGTCCGCACTTTTTTTATGTCCTCCCTCGGATCTTAAAAACTATTGAGGCTAGAGGGTTGCAAATTGGTATGTTGATCAGCCACCCTCCAATCATCAAACCTACCAAATTGCAGCCCTCTAGCCGCAGTAGTTTTTATTTTATTTATGTTAAATTTAGCTATAATCGTGCTTCAAGCGACGGTATAGGATAGGCCACCACCGGGGCGTGGTTGAAGATTCATGGGCCGCGGCTCATACATCATTTACCAAGACCACCGAAAGATAGATCTATTTTCGGTGGCCTTGATTACGCGCTGTAGCGGCTGTACAGAAAACTCGATTGCGCCGGAGAAACTTCGGCGCATATTTTACTTGTTTTCATTCTTCTTACTCTGACAATTTATCATCATGACCCAACAAGGTAATTAACGAGAGGACATCGTTTGCAGGCTGAGACTGTGTTTCTCGCTGTTTTCACTGCCGTCGGAAATTGGGGACTTCCAGCTCTGGTTTTAAATAATCTGTCGCCTTGAGACGGTACACAACGTATTGGAAACAAGGGCAAAGAAATTGGCTTTATTCATATAATTTTATAATAATATAACAGTAACGATTTTAATATAATGTTAGCCACATGGCAACACTTCAGTAATGAAAATAGTAAGAAACAGCACCGTATCTCAAGCGGACACATCAGTAGACGCAACACCGCCCTCATGAAAAGTCATGGTGTTAGGCTTTGTTTCCGGACCCGCGCGCTTTGTCGGCCACTCCATCGTCATTACGACCACTGAACAACGAAAGCAGAAAGGGGGAGAAAAAAAAGCAGGGAGACGGCGACGACCCGTCTTGTGTTTGAGAGACCTGGACCAAGAAAACACTTAATGAATCTTCATTTTGACTTTGGATAATGGGTGCTACGAAAGAGGGGTGATGAATTGGCTGGTCTCCAGGACTTGTAAATTGGGGCCACGAGTCAGGTGCAATTTCGATTTCATTTGTGGATGATTGATTCTCTCTCTCTCTCTCTCTCTCTCTCTCTCTCTCTCTCTCTCTCTCTCTCTCTCTCTCTAAGTATGAATAGACTGATGATTTTGTTCGTAATCCGATTAAATGTTTATTCTTTATTCTTGCCTGAAGGGATTTTAGCTGAACGATTTTTGCTGATGATGTAACATTGGTGGCACAAACTATGCCGTGATAAAAGAGGCTTTTTATGTGAAAACTATTGTTTCTCTCTTTGTCGATAGGAAAGTTGTTTTTTACAGAATTGTAGTAGACTGACTTTTATTTAATAAATAAATCCTATAGCTGATGTTATTCAAGACTATGAAGGGTTCTGTTATTCAGGACTATGAAGGGTCCTATGCTTCAGAATCGCTTCCGGGCGTTTTTATAGGATTAACTACCATCCGTACTCCAAACCAGCACGGCATTTTATAATGAACTTGCCCCATTTTGGGGGCCAGGTCACATGTGTTATTGACACTATGCATGTGTCTCATTAGAAAATCACGGAGAACCGTGATTTTGGGAAGTTTGAAGATTTCGTACGAACCTTGACATCCTACGGCCCAAAACCACATCGAGTTCGAAGTTAACAATTTTGTACTTCTACGAGACAAGTAAATCAGACGTTAGGAGTCAATTTGTGATGATTTGAAACACAATTTACTGTTGCTCAGATCATGTAATTAATGTGTAATATTTGAATTCAAGTGTTATGAGCTTCCCTGTAGGTTGCCGGAACTGTTAATATTATTTGTGAAACCTTTGCAGTACAGAAGTATGGATTTTGTTTTCACAGTATTGTTAGCCTTTGTTTTAACTAACTTACTCAAGAAAGGTAGCACTTTACGATTGACAACTCAAGTTTGTTCGAGTATACTCTGGAGGAAGTTGGAGTAACTTGAAGATTCGGAGAGCCTGAAACTCCGTTTCTTAAACCCAGATATTATCCTAATAGTCAAAATGACTGTCGTGAATAATAACACATATTCCAGAGTTTGGGCTTGGCTAATAAAGGAGAATGTTAGCCAAGCACGAAAGTCAGCTTTTATATATAAGGAAATCGACGGGGCGGGCAACTTTATATCCAGTTATTAGTTCAGGCCTGAAGGGAGAAAATGTAAAAAAGTGACAAGGTTCGACCCGAAGGAAACGATGCAACTGCCTCTGCCTCCTGAAAGATGAGAAATGGTTGGAATTGAGGGAAAACGGAGGAGGAAGAGTTCCAAAGTTGTACAAGTATAAAGGAAGAGGACTGAAGTGTATCTTATGGAGTTGTGCCGACAACAAAACCAATGATGTGTCATTTAATATAAAGTGTATTTAAGGATCTACTGTACTGTGTTATTCACAATTTTTCTTGATTTCTTAGGTTTAGCTATTAAAATTTTGACTGTGTAGCTGAATATAGTAATTATTGTGCTCTTGCAGTATGATAGAATTTATTCGTTTCCTTTTCAAAAGAAGTAATTAAGTGTTTAATATTGCTTTGATTGATAAAGACAACTTATCGAGATGCGACAAAAATCAGTTCCCTGTATTCATAGAGGTGTGTTATAAATGTTTTGCATTCAGTTTTATAAGTATTTACTATTCATGTTTTCAAGTATGTGGAGATGGATTAATTAGTATCTGCTATTTATTAATGATTTCGTGCGTTATTATGAAACGGGCAACTCATAGTTCCCAGAATCAAGAAGAAATGGATCTTGACCCATAATGAAGCGATAGACCGCCTCCTAGAAAAGGGAAGGCCTTAGGTTTCCGAGACTTGGAATGAAACTTGATCGCCTGGCGTGGAGCAAGACCTCTGACCTAAAAGTTATATTTATCGCTGCCCTCGCCAGATAAAACATTCAAGCCCTAAAGGTTATGTTTATCACTTTTTGCCACTGCCTAAAGGTTACGTTAGTAGATTATCTACTCGGGAAATGTTAAGTATGGGGCCAACTCTACTATGGACTTTTGAAATGCTACACAAACAAAGTTTGAGACACTGAATCCCGTTAGTGTTGAATGACGTAATCCCGTTAGTGTTAAATGACGTCATGACAGGCATGCATTGGTAGGATAAACGATTCTTAATTTGAAATCATGATTTTACTGTTCTGAAATTAAATGCATTGTTTTATATATATATATATATATATATATATATATATATATATATATATATATATATATATATATATATATATATATATATATATATATATATAGAACGCGTGTGTGTGTGTGTATGTTGTGCTTGTGTGATCTCTCCCCACTATACTGTGTCAGTGGCTTCCCTCCATTCTGGTCTTTGGATAACATGATCCTTTGCCAGCCATTGAAGATTCCCTGCATTTGCCTTGTAATTAGGCAATGCCGACGACTTCCCCGGTCGCCTTTCCTCTTTCGTTGACGTCGCGCAATTAGGGTTTCGTGTTACAAATGCCTTTTGGAGGAGGAAAGATGCTTTATCTGCTTTCGTCGTCCCTCCATCACCTTCAGCAGACAGCACACCTCGGGAAGGCCCTTTACCGCGGCCATTTATAAGTGTTAGTTGGCGGTCACTGCGCTTGTGTTCGCCACCAATACTATCTTTAGACCGTAGAGGGAAGGCTGGTTATCAGTGTCATTTGAAGCTAAAAGGTAATGGTTGGCAGTGGTCACAATAATCTTCCTCTCCCCATCACTGTCAGCAAGTTTTAGCAAGTAAAAAATGCGCCGAAGTTTCTTCGGTGCAATCAGGTTTTCTGTATCAACGGATTATAATCAAGGACACCGAAAATAGGTCTATCTTTCGGTGGTCTCAGTGTAATGCTGTGTGAGCCGCGGCACATGAAACTTTAACCACGTCCCGGTGGTGGCCTGTCTTATATCGTTGCCAGAAGCACGATTATGGCTAACTTTAACCTTAAATAAAATAAAAACTAACGAGGCTAGAGGGCTGTAATTTGGTATCTTTTATGATTGGAGGATGGATGACCAACATACCAGTTTGCAGCCCTCTAGCCACAGTAGGTTTTTTGAGATACGAGGGCGGACAGAAAAAAGTGCGGACGGACAGTCAAAGCCGGCACAATAGTTTTCTTTTGCAGACAACTAAAAAGGGTGGTCGTTCGCAGACTGATGTTAGTCATTACCACTCCATCACTATCCCCAAGAACGGGAAGAACTTTTTCGCTTTCATTCATTTTAAAACTTCGAGATGGTCTCTACGCCTCTTCTGGTCGTCATCACCAGGCTTTTGCGAGGCAGTGGTTCCCCATCATTGGGCTTGATCTTTCGATAACTTGATAATAAGAGTGGATATAGGGAATACTGAATGGGCCAAGAGCGGACAGTTAAATCCAGGGACTAAAACAAACAGATGAAAATGAGACGGATAGAAAGAATAGTTACTCCCCAGTCACTCTTGAGTATTACATTTTTATGGAAGTCGTGTTTGTCGTTGTTTTCTACGTAGCATAACTCTCGAGACGGAAATAGGTTGTTGTAGACAGAGTGAGTGAGTTGGTGTAAGTGCGGGCTGTCGCCAGGAAAGCAAACCCGAAAAATAATGTCGCTTTTTGATGGCAAAGGGAGAGAAAGATCAGGGAAGGGCATAAAGAGCCGAATGGAGACCCATCAGACATAAAAGGAAAATATTGATGTTTTGAAACAGTGAGCGAAACGTCTGGGTGTTTTAAAACTCTTCTTTCTTTATTGCAGCAACGTCAGCCCTTTTTCCCTCGAGTTCATGGACATTTCAAATGCGCTGACGCCCACCACTGCCAGACCGCAAAGCTTTTCAAACATTTTCTTGATTGATTGTGGCTGGTCTTAGGGAACAAATCAATTTTGACGCTTTTCAAGTAAAATATATATGCATCTGCACAAATATTTACAGATGTTTTGATCTCTGGATATTCATTCAGTATAAACAAAGTCCATATAGGCTATTTATGCATATTATTACCAAATGTGTGATGCATTCTGGAGGGTTAGAAGCACCGGTGGTATGTGGACTGAGCGATGATATCTGCGAAATCGTTTTTGAAAAAAGGCCTTGTAATATTATGTGGCTGGAGTTAGCAGCGAAGTTATGAAGACTCTCGAAATGGCAGAAGTGATTGAAAGGTGCCGATGAAGTTTGTACCACAGGAATCATCCTTGGGCAGTTTTAGAGATTTTGTTTGAAAATGCATTGCTATGCTTCATTTTTTGGGGTATCATTATTTATCCCCATCCCTCTTTCTGTTTACAAAATAAACACTTTGGTACCAGGGTTTTATGGAGACGTTTGTTATATGTATTTAAAGAAATTTTTGAATACTTGTCATATTATCATTATTTTTTGTAGAATGTTCATCAGCCATAGTTTAATTTCTGAATCAGTTGGTAACTTTTCATTTCTTGCTACTGAATAATTACTGTGTGTATATTGTGTTTCAACTCGATTGCTGGCGCCTCTCGACTCTTGGATGAGACGACAATACGGTGGATAAGCTTTGTATGTTGTTTTGTTCTTGTTGTGTTGTTATAGATTGAATGAATTCGTTTTCGTTTGAAGCAAATGACGAAATAAAAAAAAAATTGTATATCCTAATAAATTCGTAAGTTATCACTCAGAGAAGGAAATTGCTGGAAGAGCTTCAGTGGAATTTTCCAATCGGAAGTTGAAGGTGTTGTTCGAGGCCTTCTGGCCCTAAGCCTTCCCCACCCCCTTCCCTCATCGAGGAATTAAGCAGCCCTCCCCCTCTCTCTCTCTCTCTCTCTCTCTCTCTCTCTCTCTCTCTCTCTCTCTCTCTTTCCTTTTTCTTTTGAAAGCAAGGGATTGGATAAATTCCCACTTTAATTGGTCCGCTCTTTTCGATTAATGAAGTTAGGTAGAGAGAATGAGTTAGAGATTAAGAGTGGCAATAATTTTTGTATGTTTGTATGTATGTATAAGTGTTTTCTTGACGAGTGACAGAATATTTCTAGATTACCCAGTCCTAAAAGAAGGGAGAAAAATTTAATGGAGAAAAATAGCTTGGCTAAATTCGAGGGAAGGGAGACTTACCTCTTTAAAATGGGACTACTTTAGGAACCAAGGAAAATCAGAAGAAAATAAGAAATTGTCCTCTTTAGCATCCAGCTTTTTAGTGGATGATATAATTTCCCTTATTAAAAGTCCTTAAGTTTAGGTTTATGGTTTATACTTAGTTGGATGTTGGTCGGTTGTACTTTGGGAATGCTTTAGATTTGACCCATCTTTGTATCAGGAATATTCTAGTGTTTGCTTGAGTGAATGGTTCCTCTCCTCCGGGAAGTCTGTCTAACTTGTGAATGATTTGTTCCATGTGTCCTTCTGGTAATCGTTGTTCCTTCATATGGGAATTTGTGGGACGCATTATATCTGGCTTTTTGGAATACCGTTACACTTGTCAGCAAAAGGGTCTGATGAATAAGTAACTCGTATCAAGCGTTGTGATTATGATTGCCACTTTTTCAGAGACATTTTCACTTTATTTTCTCTTTCAGAAACATGGTTCTATCGTTGTGCAATTTGGTTTGAACATGTACATTTCTTTTTCATGAAATATGCTAATAAACTTTGGCAAACCTGTAACGTGTTCAGAAAACCACTTCCTATTATCATCTCTGCTTCCGTTCCACCTGTTGCACTACGGGCAGAAAGTTCAGTCTTCTTTCACTTCTTGAAATTTCTTTTTACCAACATAATTTCCACAAGGTCCGTTTAGAGTTTTCTTTACCTGTAATATATAGTTTGAAAATATTTTTGAGCAGCTTCTTTTCTTAGTTAATTAAATTTTTCATTCCTTAACAACTTATACAAATTGATCTTTATATTTATTATTATTTTCTTGTGTACCTGAAAATGTGCTTTATTTCAAAATCTCCACCTCACCAGCGTTTATGCTAGATTTCATTTGGGAGGGGCATTTATCAGTTTGGTTTATTGCTGTCTTGAATTTATACCTCTTTACTTTTGGTTTATTGCTGCCTTGAATTTATAACTCTTTACTTTAGAATCGTGGTATATTAGCAGGAATATCAAATACTGTGCTTGTATTAGATATGTTGATTTCATTATTAATCAACATGGGCAGACACTCTTATGACACAGGCTATGCTGCTAGTATCCCAAGGATCTGAATGCCAGCAACTGTAAAATGAGAGCGAAAAGTCTAAATATTGATTAAATTACCTTTAACAAATCAGTAAAACGTAAATATGGACTGTGTGAACTCTTTCTGAGAAGTAAAAAAATTTTAGTCAATGTCACTATAAGGTAACATTGCAAACTCTTGGGCTTAAAAAGACTTGTCCACAGTTTTATAGCTTTGGGACATCTTATACACAGTACTTACCTGCGTATTGTTGCTGACGCTTTGCAAAATGAGCACGACCCACTAATTTCCAAACTGACAGGCACAAAAAGTAATAATATCCCAGTTTCGATAACTCATGTAAATTTTTTGAACATCAGTTAGCAAAACGTTTTAATGTCTTTGGTGAAAGTAATCATTTGGTATTTACTCGAGTATGGCCTTCGACCATGTTAATCATAAGTTAGGTCTAGGGTATTGGAACCCCCACCCATCCCCTCCCAGATCGCTTCATTGACAGTATTTCTTTAATTACATGCAACTCTTGATAAGAAATCACTTTTCAGAAACACATCCGTCTCTGGTCTGGTTGCACAAAAAAGTTGTTTTACTGAGAGAGTCTTTCAAGATTCTGGGAGACCCGTCTGTCCTGAGGAGATGTTTTTATTCTTCTATTCTACCATGTGTTGATTATTCCCCAGTTTGGTCTTTAGCAGCTGACTCTTATTTTGAATTGTTAGACAAAAACTTGTTCCGATAAATTTCGTATCCCGATCTTGATTTTAAAATCTGACACCCATATTCAATTAGGTGTGCATGCTGCTCAAGATATATACTGTAATTATTTTGATCATGCCTTGCGGCAAGGTCTCTTTGACTATACCATACGCTACGTAGCACCAGTTATGCCTTCCCTTCTGTAGTGTTCAGTACCTTACAGTTTTCTAGAAACTTGTGCAAAATTACCTAACTGGATGCCACTTGATGAGGGTTTAAATTGTATATTTGATTAATTTAATTATTATTTAAAAACCTTGTTACCTGTTCTGTAATTTAGGAAACATTTCTTCCCTACTGTCTTTTTGTAAGTTATCACCTTTCATCCAATACATAAAATACAATTTTTTCTAACCTGAGGCGAGTCCTCTACAACGTTGCTGATAGGTGGTATATCATTCATTTATTTTTATTCTTTAATTTTATGAAAAGAAAACTTCCCATTTTACCCGGACTTCTCTTGGCTAAGGACAGTGCTTTGCGACATGGTTTGTGGGTGAATAATCAAGTACTGTCGATCAGTATTCATTTGCGGATGCGATATATACAACTTTCACCTCACGTGTAACTGCGAAAATTTGGCGATGAAATGGAACCATGTTTAGCACGGGAACTTCTCTTGAATCTCTCCGTCAGTTCTACGTAGTTGAAGAGCTGTTTAAATTTCCTCCTCCGGGTTATTCTGATTATTAATTCAGACACAATATCTTATCGTTTTTGTCCATAGCATATATTTAATATGACGATTTTCATTATTTGATTATATTATCTGCTTTATGCAGCTGTGCATTGCTCGTCTTTTTAACAAAAGCTGTTGTTATGGTATTATACGTATCTAGAACAGGACTCTATGGATTTCCTCACAGATGTGTATGTAATAAATTGGCAAAAGAGTGTAATAAATGGCTGTCATTTATATTGCGATTAACTGCTCAGATTTTTTCATTTGTAGAACAAGATATATGTCCAAAGCCCCCACTTTTGCCCAAAAAATTTCACATGTAAAATATATTGCTGATTTCGATACGATGAAGACAGGTACTCTCTCTCTCTCTCTCTCTCTCTCTCTCTCTCTCTCTCTCTCTCTCTCTCTCTCTCTCTCTCTCTCTCTCTGTCTCTCTCTCTCTCTCTCTCTCTCTCTCTCTCTCTCTCTCTCTCTCTCACAGCTATTCAGAATTTATGAATGTGATCCAATCTGAATATTGATCACCGCATCTCTTGACGTCGGACTCTAACAGGTAATTCATTTTCTGACAAATAGAGGGGCTGACTGGTTTCCTCTTCTGTCAACGAATTGCATTGGGGAAATTTGCTGCCTTCTGTTATTGGGATGGTACTCGGTTTGGATTCTTTAGAGAAAAAGATATTTGCTGATGAAGATAAGGAACTTCAGGAAAGAGAGAGAGAGAGAGAGGAGTATTTTCTAGATTATTTTGGGTGCAAGTTTTTGGATGGCTAGAATTTAAGTGACGACAGGCATCACCGTAAAGCAGCACTAGGCACAGAGCCACATTGCCTGACCTTTCTTTCTTTCTAGATGTGGTTCACAGAAGCCGTGGTTTGCAGTGCCTGTAACGTTCTGTCTCTCCCGGATTGTATTTTAAAATCTGTCCATTTTTTAAAACTGCTGACAAAAATTGAATATTTATTATACTAAATGCTTAATAATTCTAAGTAATGGTGATTTTAATTTTGCATTGTTTCTTGATGAATTAGGCACTATTCTATATGCAGACGGCTAGAACCCAACACAAAAGTATGAGATGAACATATATATATATATATATATATATATATATATATATATATATATATATAATATATATATATGTATATGTATATAATATAATATAATATATATAGGTATTTATCTATCTATCTCTATCTATTTATGTATACACACACATATATATACAGTATATATATCGACTGTGGCATTGCTTCTTGGTTCATCCGGGAAGAGATGCAGTAACTTGTAGGCAAAGAATGTGAACAGGTTGATTCGCAGTAGTTAACACAAAGTGAGGTAGACAGTTAGAGGCTGTGAGTGCAAATGATGGTGTACGAGCAGTCTGGGTTGTGATACAGAGTAGGTTGAGGTACAGGTATCTGTCGCCAGTTCTAGGATTGTGGTGTGCCTGAAGGCAATGGTTTCCGTTTTTAAAGAGCGTGTCGTTAGGTTTGGAACTAAGCCCTCTGATTTTGTTGCCTTGTAAAATTTAACAGTATTCATAGCTAGGCTAGATGCTGCTTAGTTTCAAGACCTTCGTCTAGAACAGTAGGGAAGGTCATATGAGTCATTAACTTTTTTTGTGAATTTGCGTCGTTTGCCCATCCATCTGTCCATAGTTAGCTGGGTGTCGGGACCGTTCTGGGGAGCATTAGTCTTGCGTAGGTCTCATCAGTGTTACCCATAAATGTGTTGATATCTCCTGAAAACGTTCTCTATATCCATTCCGACTCTTTCTATAGTTTGCGATGGTTCTGTCTATATGGGTATGCCATATGAAGTCTTCAGAGATGATGTCTCCTAAATCTTTTATTCGGTGCTTTATGGAAACACCATTTCCATCGGGGTAAAGATAGTCGAAATTTCTTGCTTTCTTACCAACATGTATGTGCTCGCCTTGCTCCCTGCTGTACCGTCTGGTCCTTTTTAAAACTGTTCACAGTTTTCTCGTGAATCTGTTAAGGCCGAGACACGGGAACCGTCAGTAAATAGATATAAATGTGCTTTGTAGGTTGTTATCAATATCGTTAAACATTTGAATTAACAGAACAGGACCGAAAACAGTTCCTTGCTGGACGCCTGATGTGACGTGGGCTGGTTTGGATGATGTTCCATTTGCTAATACTTGAAACGTTCAGTTTGAATAGAAATTATGTAGCCAGGGCTTCTTCAGGTCCACCCATCAGTTTTTATTAATTAATTAATTTATTTATTTATTTATTTTTTGGAGCTTGCTGCATATTTGAAGTGATTGCTTACCATATATATGTTTTTCTCAGTGACCTTCATGAGGTGGGATATTAGTAATATAGGACGGTATGATTTCGAGAGAAAGCTTTGGTTTTTTGTTTTAATACTGGGCATGTGATTGCGTGCTTGAGAGAGAGAGAGAGAGAGAGAGAGAGAGAGAGAGAGAGAGAGAGAGAGAGAGAGAGAGATTCACCAGTGCTCAAGGACGAAGTTTACTTTATCTCCGTCGGAGGAGACTGCTAGTTAGGAAGGCGTTACTCGCAGGGAATTTCACGAATGCGGCAGGGTCTAAAGGACCCCATCCCTGCAACCCGTCGTTCTTTGGCATTCGGTTGTCTTGGCGTCTGCCTTCAACAGCCTTAGTAGCCAGTGATGATCCCAGATTAGGGGATGAGTATGACAGGTGTCCTGTGCTGCTCCTGATTATCTGCTGTTGCGTAATCCACTCCCTGTACCGTTCCTGTTAACTATATAGTATCCTTTGCAATCGCTATTGTTATCAGCCATCATTACTTTAGGATATCCATTATCCATGCCCCGTGTTTGTCAGTTATTACAGAACTGTTTTGACTAACATTCTTTCCTCTTCACTTGCATTAATCATCCGTTCATTCTTATTCTGTCGAATAATTCAATATGTCTGTGGTCATGAAGTTGTGCAAACAAATATTAGATATCAATAATTCAGATTCCGGTTGGTTAGTAACCTCATCGTAGACGGACTCGGTCGTAGTCCTTCAGAATATCCAAAACGTTTCAGGTAGCAGAGGTAGACGACGTTGAGACTGTTCACTTTGCTTTAGCCAAATAATATACTTATTAGCTCATTAGTTTGATTATTAATATAAATTAAAGGCAGATTTTACAGTAGATTTGACTGTGGTCATGTAAGTATCGATGAATAAAGTTTCTTTTAAATGATTCAGTGGCTGAGATCTGATGGCCTCAGACTTCTATTTTACGCGATATATAAAAACCGGTGAGGTCTCAGAAATTTAATTTTATATATCTGTTCATTTGAATTGGTGATGAGGGACTTTTTATTCATAAGTGGTGGTCCACACAACGTGATGTGCATCACATAAGTACATCCGCTAGACCACTAGTTTCCATTTTGCGTGTGTGTGTGTGTGTGTGTGTGTGTGAAGATGGGGAGGAGTGAGGAATGGATACTGTGACTCTTGAATTACTCGACTTAGTGGTCGTTTTTATTCCTCCTCCTAACTAAGAATTCTCCTCCTAATGAAACTGTAGGGGCTACAATCCCCTCCTGTAGCTTCCTTTGAGTGTTAAGCCACAATCATTGTACTCCTCCACTCGTGCCAGGGATAGATGGTCATCGCATTAACTGATCGGTTGACTTTTCGAAAAAAATAAGCTGGTTTCAGTGAAAAGAAAAAAGAAACATGCAATACATTTCTGGACAAGTTGGCCAACCACAAACTGTGTCTCAGTGGTGAAATTATCCTCGTTCCTTATCTTTTATATCCTCTTCTCCTCTCCCTCACCCCTCCCACTCTCTCCTTTGCTCCTCCCCCTCTTCTTAGTAGAGATCCTTCTTTAATGGTTTGGTCAGCAGGCGAGGATTGGGGCGGGGGCCTGGGTTGATTAGAGATGGGGAATGTGTATGGTGGAGGGAGGGTCAGTCGTGGGGATCTGGTGGATCGAGTTACCGGTTCACATTGCTCTCTCTCTCTCTCTCTCTCTCTCTCTCTCTCTCTCTCTCTCTCTCTCTCTCTTCTTGCTTTTTGTAATTTTGCCTTGACCCTCTGTGCAAAGTAGCAGTGATCAAGACGTGTTCCAAAGTTCCTAGTTTTGCCGAGAGGGCAGTGGGGCATGCCTGTTCCTACCACTTCTTCACAGCGTTGATTATAGAATTTATCCAGATCTGAAGGTCATTCAGTCCTGTTGAATTTAGTTATAACCTTCGCTCAGGAATATAAAGGATTGTGAATTTATTAGAAAAAAAACATTTTATGTATTATATATGTATTTCTTTTGTGCAAACGTATTTGCACAGAATATTTATATATTTTTAAAATTATTAAATAATTTTGCTTACGTACCGACACATCGTATCATTGCATATTACATCACTACATATAATTTTTAATCAGCATTTGTTTTTAAATCAGTAGTGGCAGAACGATACGCTTGGTCTAAAATGTATGATATATATATATATATATATATATATATATATATATATATATATATATATATATATGTATATATATATTGTACAATGTTTACATGTACATATAGAAATATGAGATATTTATTAACGTGTATACAGTCCTGATGTCCTGTCCTTCCGTTTTGCAGGTATGTGGCTTCTTCCATCTCTGATGAGCAGTAGATGCTAATGAGTAGAGGTAAGGAGTGGATTTTAGTCTGGTCGTGTGTCGGGTCGTTTGTGTGGAATGTAACTTCAGTCCGGTGATTTCATTTTAGCGTATCTGAGCTGAAAGCGAATCAGCTTTTCTGGTCTGTGTTTATCTGTCTGTATGTGAATACTAATGTGCGTTTATGTATATGTATATATGTATGTGTGTGTGTGTATGTATCTATATATATATATATATATATATATATATATATATATATATATATATATATATATATATATAAATTATATACCTGCAGTAAACTCTTCTCATGTTCGCATTCTCCAGAACCACTATATCATTTCAACCAAATTTAGCACAAGGTATCCTTGGGTAAGGTTTATTCAGCATTCCAGATTGGGGGCCACGGAAGAGCGATAATAAAGAAATAATTGAAGTAGGGTGGTGTAGGAAAACCATCTGTAAAACTGCTGTGACAGAAAAAACAAAACTTGCGTGAATGCTTCCGTGTTTATTGCAGATTGAGGTTCGTTAAAACAAGGATTGGACCGCAATTTAATCCGTAGTTTTTCATAGGATTAAGTAGGAAACCTTTTTAAAAATCTTCCTAAGAACAACTGGGCTAAAGTGTGTTAAACTGGATTGTTGTCATCTTCTTGAACTGGTAGTTTCAAAAAGTTCGGTCAAAACCAGATCTCAGAGACCAGAAGGGGTCCACAGTAGTTGTCCAAAATTTTGCATCGGTAAATATTGACAAGATGTTAATTCTGTACTCTACTTGCAAGTTCAGCGAGGTGACTCGTGTGAAAATTGTGACCCATGCGCCTCTTGTTCAAATTTCCGTTTCTTGTTTTAGTGAAAGCCTACGGGACGAACATTCGAATGCTCATAGCCTAAGTAGCCTAGTTTTAGCAGAGAAGGGCGTAGCCCCAAGGGAAGCTATAGACCCAACCCTTTTAAAAAGGGAAGATTTACCTTATTCTCCTTTCATAGGAAGGAGTTCGAACCTTACAAGAAAGAGATTTATTTTTTATATGCATATCCAGGTTTCATGAACTGAAAATAAAATAGGTATTGTACGTTTTTTACAAGAATTCTGTGCTGGAATTTGTCCGCTGTGGAAGGGTGTGGTATGAATATAATTTTTTGTAATATTCTCTTAAATTTTATTACACTTTTAATGGTTTCCTTCGAGCATGTAGTAATTATATAGATGAGTAATTCGTCAAGTTCTCTTGACAATAAATATCCCTACTTTATTGCCTATTTATGATCTGAACTTCCACTAGCTCTTCACGTCGACTATAGGTGCAACAATTTTCTACCAGCAAAACTGGTTTTGTACACTCCCTTTCAGCATTCTCTCTCTCTCTCTCTCTCTCTCTCTCTCTCTCTCTCTCTCTCTCTCTCTCTCTCTCTCTCTCTCTCTCATAGCAAACGCCATTAAGAATGTCCTGTCAGCATCCCTTGCCTTTGTTGCTTCCTCTCTCAAGCTCCTCTTTATGGTCGGAGAGTAATCATGAAGATGATTAGTGTCTAAGGCCTAGGGTGCGTGAGGACTAGATTTTTACCTTGGTTCTTGGTCTTCTAGCGTGTGAGAGAGAGAGAGAGAGAGAGAGAGAGAGAGAGAGAGAGAGAGAGAGAGAGAGAGAGAGAGAGAGAGAGAAATACATATATATTATATGAGTCTCATGGTCTTTACCTAAAACGTAATATTTCCTATATCTTTTATCTTTATCGTGATTGAAATATGTATTTTTATGCCCCTTTATGTGCTTCAGATTTTTTAAAGAAACTATAAGAAAATACAGAATGAACATAGCATAGGTAAGTATGAAAAGAAGATGAACCCGTACTTTCGTCATTGATTCACTTTCAATACATTCCCGCCAAGCAAATTGCTGTAGTGATACCAATTTATCAATCGATTTTTGTTAAGGAGAAGAGCAAGAGTTGCCGCTCTGAGTTACTATGACACATCATTCAACACTCGTTTTGTGGCGACAACTATTGACTGCTCAGAGAACTTTCTTTAATTCCGGGATTCTGTTGCAAAGTGTTAAGAGCATCATGTCCTTGTCGGGTGTTAGATGACAGAGAGAGAGAGAGACTTTTATCGTAAGAAGAAAGGATTGAATGGTTTATCATTTTTATTTCTTTTATTCGATGAAATCGGTATTATTGCTTTCTATTTTGTCTTAGTTTCCTCATCTTTAGTCTTTGTTTTCTGTTTTACCTTTCCAGTATATGTTTCTTATGTTTTTATTTCTGTCATACACTAGCCTTGTCTTCAGTTTATGTTAGCAACTTTGTGATACATGTTCGAACCCCGAGCAAGACGAGGACATGGGCGCTTTCCCTAAAAATTTAGTAGGAACAAATTTTGACAAAATGTAAACCATCCAAAGGGGATTGCCTCGCGCAGGAAATCGTAAGGTAATGAATACTTTTCGTTTTGCCTCGGAGAAAAGGGCTGTTTAATTCAGAGAGTGACGCTGTTGCTGTTGATCTGTAGTTTTGAAGGTTTGCCATGCAGACGCTCCTTGGAGCACAGCCGAAAATGGAGACCCATTGTTTACTGATTGCATGATTTGCATAAACCTGGCTCATGTGGGATGAGCTTCTTAGCGAAACAATAAGTGACCATGGAACCAATGAAGACTGATGATATAGAAAAAGGAAGAGGACTTGAACTGAAAAGAATGATGGGTGAAATAAATAATGAATTGTAATGTTACATTCCTATGCTGTTGGCCCTCGATCATTTGAGTAAGCACACCGAGGTTTGGCCTGTGGCAGGCCTCTAACTTCATTAATCCCTTACATAATCACAGCTCAGAAGCAGCAGGGCAAGAGTGATAGCTGGAAGTAATAGTAATAATAATAACTGAACAGAAAATTAAGCTGTCACTTGTAATAAAAAGAAGGAAAAGAATAAAATAAAATGTTGGGGGTTTCATGAGGGAAAAAAAAAAAAAGAGGACTTGCATACTACGCTCGCTGCAAAAACGTAAAAAGGATACAAGTTGCCGATGATAGATGTTTATGTTGGCTACGTCCCCGTGCGTTTATTGTTATTATTATTATTATATTATTTTACGTCCCCGTGCGTTTATTATTATTATTATTATTATTATTATTATTATTATTATTATTATTATTATTATTATTATTATTAGTGGAATGGAATTAAACAGTTCTTCGTTGGGCGAGCGGGTTCCGTTCTCAGCTACCACTCTGTTGGCCGCGAGTTCGAATCTCCGACCGGCCAATGAAGAATAAGAGGAATTTATTTCTGGTGACAGAAATTCATTTGTCGCTATAATGTGGTTCGGATTCCACAATAAGCTGGAACCGTTTCTAGGTAACCAGTTGGTTCTTAGTCACGTAAAATAAGTCTAATCCTTCGGGCCAGCCCTTGGAGAGCTGTTAATCAGCTCAGTGGTTTGGTTAAACTAAGATATACTTAACTTAGTGGAATTAAATGTGGTTACTGCATCAGCTACAGAATCAGGGAAAGAGCATTCTTAACAAAGATCGAGAAAACTCTATACAAAATAAATATAGTTGATGAAGCAGTCCCATTCAGTTCCACTTGTCTGAAAGAGTTTTTTTACCTACATATTCTTGACATGAACCAGTAAAAGGACCATCATTTTGCTTAGCAGATATTCCACAGATCAGAATGGACTAGCGTACCACAAGGTAGCCGGATGAAGAGAAGTTTAATATTTACAACTGAGATTAATAAGACAAGCTCTATTGATGACCTGCCACGTCTAGCAGGTGTCTCTGCTGGAATTTTGAACACAAGTTTGGCTTCACTTTTGATGTCTTAAGTGTTTTGATAGTGTTTGGTATTAAAGCTCTTCAACAACTTTCTGATTATGGCATTATTTCTCTTTGTCAACTTATTTCTAGCTTCCTGTTTAAGTGGTTTTCATCTGTCGAAGTCAGTGGCTCCACGACTGCTTCTTCCTTGTTGTATCCTCTCCTCCAGTGCTCTTGAACATCTTCCTCTCTGGCAAGATGCCTTCGAAGTTCTTCTTCTGCTGGTACTCCATCTATTGCTGCTCTTTTGCGTCAAGACGAGAGTTCTTTCCCCTCTCAGTCTGCCTCGCAACACTCGTCAGGCCACCACTTGAGAAGTTTACTAACTGGAGAAAATTGAAACGGATTGCAAGGATCACTGACCGTTTATTTCCCCCCTGTTTCTAAGTTTTGGATCTCATATTGCTTCTGGTCTGAATTATTCTAGTATTATGACCTTTCGTCTTTTAAGAGGCAATTGGTCTAGTTCCTCGTTGCTTTCCTTCCTTTTCCTGGTTTCCTTAGGGTCTGTCCAGGTTGCCCATCCCAAATATGGTCATTATTTGTGCTTAAAAAGTGCTATGCCTCCGCAATTTAAGTTTTGCTGATACATATTTTTGAATAGTTTTAATCTGTGTTCATTTGCTGCGTGTCATGGCAGAAGCTCAAGTTTTTAGATACTATCTGAGTCATTTATGAATATTTCGATGAAGTAACATGCGTATTATATATACAGATATTAATATATATATATATATATATATATATATATATATATATATATATATATATATATAATATATATATATATTGTATATGTGTATGTATATATACTTATATACACATATATGTATTTGTGTGTGGCTGTAGATGATGTATAGATATAGTTATATAGATACATTATGCAATGTCTATTTCTGAAATCTCTCATAGTTACATATTCCGTTTCATCTGAGGAGATGCCAAGTGGAAGGAAGGGTGCTGTCTCGATGGAGTTGGCATCGTGCCAAATATGGTATGAAGTAAGACTGGTGCCTGCTTAGCAAGCAAGCACTTTGTTATTCTTAATTCTAAAAATAAGACTGCATTTTGTTCGTTCTTCAGTCAGTATTGAAGGAATAATTTTATTAGAAGTATTCACCCACGAATTCATTCATTTGAACTCATCCGCAGTGAACTTTGATAATTATTTCATAATTTTGTCCCCATGCATTCCTCTTTATTATTACACGAAGTTTGCACAATAATGGAGTTTTATGGTCTGCCTTCTTTCTTACAAATAATCTCATCTTTATGGAAGTTTTGAGGAGTTCAAGCACCTAAATTATTTCATACAGTGAATAAACTCCATTTAAAATGTTTCATTAATCTTATTTAGTCAACACTTTGTGTGTTGCGAATTAGATTTTGCGTGATTATAGATTAAGATGGAAAAGGAATGTCCTCCTAATGCCACTGTTGAGAGAAGAAACCCGACGCCTTCGTGCTCTTTCAGTGTGTATGCGAGATTGGAGAGAGAGTGTTTGTTTTGACTGTGCTATCACCGCCCGGTTTTTCCTTTCAGCGTTTTCATAAACACCCCCTCTCCATTTCTTATATCATACGCATTATGACTTGCAAGTGTCGTGTGTCCTTTATACAAACGTGACGACGAACATGATTTCTCTCTCTCTCTCTCTCTCTCTCTCTCTCTCTCTCTCTCTCTCTCTCTCTCTCTCTCTCTCTCTCTCACAGAAACAACGATGGTAATGACTGGACTGAAGGCTGTTAAAAGTTGCGTGAGCAAAATATTCTTGACCTGGTTTTCACAAACAGCCATTGTAATTATAGGGAGCATTTTCTGACATTCCACATCACTTTCAGACCATTAATTCTTTAAACATGGATGGGTTTGTATAAGATTAGCTACATAATTCCCACTTCAAATCGAACCCTTCAGATATCAGCCAAACAGTACTCCAAAATCATCAATTCTTAGTTTTGTTCATTCATAATCATGGGAAGAAAGAAGGTCTAACTGGCAAAGCTCATTGATATCCTTCTTGGCTGACGACTATATCAGATTCCCTGTAGGAATGTTAGAAATATCAGACTGATTAAGTGTGCATTATCTCAGGATAAAGACAAGCAGCACTGATTATAATGGAGACGAGTTCAAACGTACGTGTCTGTAAAAACGTCTCTGACTGTTACTGAGAGAAACATTATTCGAAAAATCCTCAATTCATGGTCCTAAGGATTCATAATTAAGAAAAATAGCCCAGGTATTTTGTCATAGCAGTCGTCATAATCGTTCTGCCCACAGGCAGGAGAACGAACGTTATGAATGTTGTTGATCAGGCTAATAGTAGAATATTTCTTAGTATAATGCCCTCACCATCTTGCAAATTACTGGAAGATAGAACATTTTGAAAGAATGATGGTTAGAATCCCGAAAAAGAGTATAGAAGTTGCATCAAGTTTGGAGACGATCATCGTAATAACGTTCCCAGGCAGAATTAAGGAAAGCAGTTTCTGAGCTACCAGATACCCTTTACAACTTGAGACGTGATTAAGTTCATTGTAATATTATTCTAAACATTGGGTTACATGATCTCCAACTTCACTGAGATTACGTCATAGCCATGGTTGGATTGTTAGTGCGTTATTTATTTATTATTATTTTTTTTTTACATCTACAACTTCTGTTATATAATCGTTTCATTGCACATCAGTATCACAAATCAGGCAGGGCACAGGCACTTTTGTGCACAAAACTGAAACCCACACGTGTATGTGTATTATATATATATATATATATATATATATATATATATATATATATATATATATATATATATATATATATATATATATATATATATAAAATACACACACACACGTGTGGGTTTCAGTTTTGTGCAACGAAAGTGCCTGTGTCCTGTTGATTTGTGATATTGATGTGCAATGAAACGATTATACGATAGAAGTTGTAGATGCAAAAAAAAAAATAATAATAATAACAAATAAATAACGCACTAACAATCCAACCATAGCTATGACGTAATCTCAGTGAAGTTGGAGATCATGTAACCCAATGTTTAGAATAATATTACAATGAAAACTTAATCACGTCTCAAGTTGTAAAGGGTATCTGGTAGCTCAGAAACCACTAGGCTTGGATAAATTCTTCCAAGACCGCTATTAAAAGTGTTAAAATATATTGTAAAGTCAAAACCGAAGAATAACCTTGAAGTTTATACATAAAAAAGTGGCATTCATATA
Source organism: Macrobrachium rosenbergii (assembly GCF_040412425.1). Classification (NCBI taxonomy): domain Eukaryota; kingdom Metazoa; phylum Arthropoda; class Malacostraca; order Decapoda; family Palaemonidae; genus Macrobrachium; species Macrobrachium rosenbergii. Next base: position 31,572,469 of record NC_089743.1, on the reverse strand, counting down.
CGAACTGGTAATATAATTTTTTCTAAAAATCGTCACAAAAATACTGTTAATTAAGCATGTGGTCCTCAGCCAGTTCACCCATTGAGTTATTATCACGACAGACCATTCATTCACTTCAGATATATTTTTTTTTTTTACCTTGCTATGAAAATTAGTTGCGCAGTTTGTAAGATATTCATAACTTATCTGATTTCTTTTTATTATAAGCAGCAGGTTCGCTGTATGTTAACTACAGATAGTAGCTTATGAATTTACAAGCTGTTAAAAAGGTGTGTTTATGTGCATATAGATAGATAGATAGAGAAATAGATAGGTATATAATATATACTGTATATATATTATATATATTTTATATATATATGTATATATATTATATACAGTATATATATATATATATATATATATATATATATATATATATATATATATATATATATATATATATATAATAAAATATCTATCTATCTATCTATCTATACACACACACACATATACACACACCTTATTAACAGCTTGTAAATTCATAAGCTACTATCTGTAGTTAACATACAGCGAACCTATTGCTTACCATAAAAAGAAATCAGATAAGTAAGAATATCTTACAAAATGTGCGACTAATTTTCAAAGCAAGGTAAAAAAAAATAGATTTGAAGTGAATGGTCTGTCGTGATATTTAATAACTCAATGGGTGAATTGGCTGACGACCTCATGCTTAATTAACGGTATTTTTGTGACGATTTTTAGATATATAATTATATTACCCGTTCGTAAATGAATGCCATTTTTTTATGTATAAACTTCAAGGTTATTCTCCGGTTTTGATTTTACAATATATTTTAACACTTTTAATAGCGGTCTTGAAAGAATTTATCCAAGCCTAGTGGTTGTATTTTTAAACAAACCTTGTTTATTTCTCTTTATTCTTAGTTCTCTGTACAGTATATCTTGCTGTTGAAGCCAGTCACGTTTTTCATAAATTTATTTTGCACATAGTTCACGGTAGATTACCCATTGTGATATGTAGTGAGAAATGAAAGTGTGTAATTTTCATGAACAAATTTATAACTACAGCTTATTCTGATGATATTTTTCATAATTTTTAAAAATTATAATGAACAACACTTCAACTTGTTGTAAAGTTAATTCGTAACAGATTTACGTTTGTTCGACATTACTGGAGTCGCAGCTGACTTACGTGTTTTCAAGCATCAGTGCACAACTGATTCACATTTTGTCTCTCCAGTTGTGTGAATGTCTAATTACCCTTTGCCAGTTCTTATGTCATCGGATTTCGCCTTCCATTGAAGTGCAAAGCGATGTTCTTGTTTGCTTAACCTTTTGATAATGTTGTCAAGTGTCCTCTTGTTGATGTATATTTTTTCTTATTTCTTTTGTTCCTTTATAATCTTTTGCTTCTGTGGGAACCCGGTTGAACGGAGTCCAGGGTATGTTTGTTTATTTTTGTTTATTTTAAATATTTTTGTGTTGTGGATTAATTTTGTGGTTTATTGTAAATTTTTGGATATGTGCCTTGGGTAGTTTGGGGTTTTATTAATTAGATTTGTTGGTTCTTTTTAATTTAGTTTTGACAGTGTTTCTTGTATAGTTGCAAGATATTTCAAGTTATGGTGGAAGAATAAACAGTTAAAGTTTTGCGTAATTTTTTCAGTAAATTATGTCTTTACATTTACTGAACTGTTAGCCGTATTTCATGAAACAATAACTCCGGTCCTTGAGTCTTAGGCCTTCGCGATTACCGTTCCAGCAACAGTTGTACAGTATACAGAATCGGAGAGATTCGTCTCTTGAAAAATCTTCATGTGGGTGTACAATTATAGAAACATTTTACGAAACTGCTCGTACATCCCAGTGGTTAAAACTAAAGCTAATTCTGTCCTTTCGATTCTTCTCACAGCTGGCTCTTGCTTTCGTTTCTCGGCGAACTGATTTATCTGTCAGACTGGTTTCTATTTTTTTTTTCCATTACTTCTTGTGGTTGGGCTTAACGTTTCACGGGCCCTTCTGAAGACATTTTCCGCTTCCCTCATTTTTATCAAAGTGAGACCACCAAATTAATTCCTCTGACTGCCGTGGCTTTTATTTTCTTTTCATCCCAGTGGAGTCATAATTTTTTGTTATTTGTCAGCGAGTAATGGGCCTGTCGCGCTAAACCAGGCCTTACTTGGGCGAAAGTTCAGTGGAAAAAAGCGATGGGTTTTGATGTAGTGGAATGCGCCCAAGGATGCCAAGAGATGTGGTCGAGTGTGCTGCGCCACAACTAATCTTGTTAGCCTTTGGTGTGATAGAGTTGCTTTTTTCAGCAGCGATTATTTATTCTATACTTTATAGTTTCGGTCGTGGGGAAAGCGGTGGGATGTTAGGCTTGGGAAAGTCCAGTAGGGGCTCTCGAAAGTTACCTCGCAGCGAGGTCGAATTCATGATATGTATCATTGATTGTTTGAAATCTTACTTGGTTATCCGATGTTACACCTTTCTTCATTTAGAAAATGTTCATGGCTGAAGTGTCCATTTTATTTGGAAGTGGTTTATGAAAAGTCTGGCCAAGTGGATTTTTAAAGATTTAACTTATGATTGTATAAATAAAGAAGACCCACTTTTCTGAAGGGCTCCAATACATATCACTGGAATAATGGCTTGTTACTTAGATTTTAACTAGGTTGATAGTTATGATACAGGCGATTACGTATACTGCAATAAAAGACAGTTTGTACAAGTTTGCTAAGCGGAGTGACAGAATCCAAGGTAATAATCTTTGATTGCATTTGAGGAACAGATTTTAAGGTTATGGAGATGAAATCGTAGTTTCCTGAATATATAATTGGCTAGTTCTTTAAGCAAGTCGTTTTCATTGGGTTTAAGGGTAATGTGGCTTCTAATTTCGTGAATACCTTTGTTATTATTACAGATGATGTTGACATTTCCTCTGCTGTAGTTATATCAATAATGTTTATTATTATTGTTATATTGTTATTGGGGTTGCAGTTGTAAGCATGATCTATAACTTATGTAAACAGTACAGTAGTGTTAGAAATGTAAGTTCTTCTCAAAATTAAGTGTTTTGGAGGAGGGTACTCATGAAATCATTGCATGTTACTAAATGACAGCTGAAATTCGATTAATGTATAAGTAGAGATTTATACCACTACTGAACTAATGAAAACGGGAGAACAGGTGTTAAATATGACAGAAGAGGGTTATTGTTAGATTTCTTCGCAGCTGAAGAAGCATTCCCTTTTTCGTTAGGTGGGAAGTTTAAGAACAGACTATTGGTCGTTGCATACCTCAAAACAGTTAAATATCACATTTCGGAAATTAGTGGGAAAAGTTTGGCTTCCACGATTTATTTTTAGGGCAGTAAGTTTTCCTGTTTTCCCCGTTGTTGTTTGTTCACTATATTTTGGTTCGTGCACCTCACGCGGTGCACTGTAGGCATTACTGAAGGTTCATTGCAGTGTTCCTTCGGTCCCTAGCTGCAATCCCTTTCATTCATTCTACTGTATTTCATTCATATTCTCGTTCTTCCATCTTGTTATTTAACCTCTCTAAACATTTGTTTCATAGTGCAACTGCGAGGTTTTCTTCTTGTTACACCTTTCAAACCTTTCTGCTCCCAATTTCCGTGTCAGCGCTGAATGACCACTCAAGTCCCAGCGCTTGGACTTTGGCCTAAATTTATTCCATTCCATATATTTTGGTTCAAATGCCCTTGTTTTATGGTACGATTATGTTAACAAACTTCTTAATTTATTAGTGTTCATGGGCATGATGCAACTTAGTAGTATTTTTCAGTTGCATGGACGAAATGCGCGCGTTTGAACCCTTTCTGTATTATGAAATTGAAACTGTATCGAATTTTTCGAGAATGCACTTGTAATTAATGTGTGGTGCCTTTTTAGTGAGGGTTTTCCTTTTCGTCCTTAGAAAACTGTCTCCCTTCGGGTGACGCTTTAGGCTTATAAGATGGTGAATGGAAAGTAGCTTTTGGTAATCCCGGCTTTGGACATCCTCATCATCCTTATTGAGTCTTTTGCTTTTCATAATTAAGATCTTTCCCTCTTGTCTGTTTTAAAAAAAGCCTTTCCGAAAAACACCAATCTGTCTCTCAACCAAAAATCTGGCGAGAGAGAACGATTAAGTGGTGCATTGGGAATGAGAAAGGGTGAGAGAGGGTCAGCAGCTTTGATGTAAGATTCATAAAGATATTTTCTTTTCCTCCTCGTGTCATTACGAGTTTAATATGCCAGGTTAACTTTTCTAAAGGGACTAATAGTCCTTGATGAACAAGTATCAGTCGATTTTAGATATCAAAACTTGGATGTTAGAAGTGAAGATCGGAACGAATTCTCTCTCTCTCTCTCTCTCTCTCTCTCTCTCTCTCTCTCTCTCTCTCTCTCTCTCTCTCTCTCTCTCTCTCTCTCTCTCAGCAGATTTAAAGAGGAGGCAGGGGAGACTGAAAAAGGGAGGTGAATGGAAATGAAAAATGTTATGGGAGGGAAAGAGAAGGATGAAAAATTAATGTATTTATCGAGGGGAGCTTCATAAATTGGGAGTTTAAGAGGAGGCCAGAGACAGAAATGAGGATTTACTTTTAGCCTCGGGAAGGAAGCGGAAGTCGAAGGCTTTTTTTTTTTTAATATTTCATGCATTTGCTGTTTATGAAAAGAAAAGGAACAAAAATGTGACAAGTTCAGGGATACGAAATATTTAGGCTTTAATGAATAGTGTCGGTAGTACTGATATACTTAGTAATGCAGAAATGGTATTTTTATTAAAGAGAAAATTTGTGGCGTTGAATAATTTTAACATAATGCTAATTCAGTTTCTAATACGAAAGTAATGATCTAATGGATGATTATTAGTGGTGATGTGGTTAATAAATGCTGAAAGTGAAACTTGATGATTGATATTGTATTTCAGTGATGTTGCAGATATATGGAGATATTGTATTTCAGTGATGTTGCAAATATATGGAAGAGTTGGCAGACACACAAACGGTGATGACAGATAGATAAAGTAGGAATAATTATGATTTGGCAAGTTTATTATCCGGACACATGAATAAGAGGCACTAGGGCGTGGAATAGGTAGTGCTCTGTGGATGAAGTTAAATTATCTGTGGTTGAAACGACTAATGAGGAAATAGCGATGATGTGCGGGATAGTGCTATATACCAGCAGTAATCAGCAAATCTAGTGATACTTGCACTGACAGCGTAGGAATAAAAAAAAAAAAGTAAAAACATGTTTTTACGAGTGCTAACATGAAGTTTACAGTTGAAGATGATTATTCTTCTTTCTTAGGCAAACATTCTCTCTCTCTCTCTCTCTCTCTCTCTCTCTCTCTCTCTCTCTCTCTCTCTCTCTGTGATGAGCTTCTGGCTTGAGTCGAATCTATTTTAAGAAATGGCAGCACATTCTCAACGCACATATGACTTGATCCCTGGGTTGAGACATATTTTCCTCTTCTCTTGGATCGCCTCTTCATTTATTTTCTTTCGCCCTTATCAGTTCCTCGTTTTCTATGACTTTTTGGGGTTGCTAGTTTGCAGATCTTTTGTATTTGCTGTTTTTAAAGGTGGACTTCTATTTGGGCTGGTTTTGCCTGCCCCAATATATATATATATATATATATATATATATATATATATATATGTATATATATATATATATATATATGTGTATGTGTGTGTGTGTGTGTGTGTGTGTGTCTATATATATATATATATATATATATATATATATATATATATATATATATATTAACCGCTTACATTTTTACTTTTAATTACAGTTTGGAATTTTTTTCTTGTTGGATATGCGATTTTTTTTTTTTTTTTTAACTTGTTTGACAGTTTGTGCCCTTTTCGATTAGATTTTTCCCAGGTTTGCGAGGCCTGTGGTTGTTACGATTTTTTTTGCCTTTAGTTGACATGGGCCGCTTTTAGTATTTTTAACCTTTTCAGCTTACGTTACATTTTACGACTTTTTTTTTTTTTTTTTTTCCAGCTTTCGGTCGTTCGTATCTGTTCTTCAACATTCTTACGGTTTACGTTTTCTACTTATTGGCCTCGTTGAAAAATTTTTTTTAGATCCTTTTATGTACATTTTAAATATATAAAAAAACAAACTTTTTACTTTAGTTCAGTGTTGTTGTGTATAGGCTATGCGCAGTGCAAACAAATCATGTCGTTATGTGGGCTTTAAATACTTCCATCTCTGTATTATGTATGCCATAAACAATTCCGTTTGTGTATTTGGACGGTGTGGTTCGTTTCACTTCTGAAAAGTGCAAATGATGCCCGGAATTTCGCTCCGATCTCTTGTCCGCCAGTATGACGTCAGAATATGTGCTTATGACAGTGGTTCTGGGAACAGTTGTGTTTTTTATTTGTAGATTTACATGTATTTTTTGTCGTTCTTTCTATCTTTCATTGTCGTTTTCCTTAATGAATCGCAGGGTTTGATCTTGAACGTTTTGTCAGTCAGTTGCTGAAGTATTATTTTTGTTATGTATATCAATTTACTCATTCTTGATTTTCATGCATCAAAGAACGGTTTTGTTATAGGTGTTTTATATTTCGTGCTCTTTACCTCGACCTTCTCTTGTACTTTTGTTTTTTCGTAAGAGGCAGGTTCCTCGCCGCCTGAGGAGGAAAAATTTCAGCTTGCATTTTCATGGGCTTTCTCTCTTTTGCGATATCTGTGGAAACTTGATACTTTAGCGTATGTGTATGTGTGTGTGTGTGCGCGATGCCTTGGCTTGTTTCATGTGTATGTTTGTATTTAGTAAATAATTGTTATTTTCTTTGAAGTACATGGGTATCATTGTGAATGTGACGTATTAATGTAGGGTATTATTGTGAATATGAAGTAATAATGTGCCTTGCATAAATATTGATTACAATAAATATCTCTAAATAAATCGTTGGAAGTTGAAATATTATATTATCTTGTTTGTTTTAGTCCAATTTTATAATGTTATTGCCATGAATAGACTGAATGTGGCTTTGTTCAAAAGACAGACGATTGCAAGAGCATGAATTCGTCCATTACGGTGTTGACCTTCCGGGCAAAACTGACCAGCGAAGACCAGGGGGTTGGGGGGGGGGAGTAACTGGAATTTCTAAGTGTGTTTCCTCCGTCCTGTTCATAAAGTTTTTCTTTTCAATATTATTCAGAAGGATTTCTTAACGATTAAAGATCGGCGTACGATTTCAAAATATTCATCAATTGCTTATGGTAGCCATTTATTTGTCCCATGCGGTCCTTAAAGTTCTTTTGGAAAATTCAGGTTGTTGGGCTGCTTAGTACACATGCAGTCTCAAGAACGTTTCTTGGAAGTATGAGATCTTTTTCTTGTTTTATTAAGAATATTTTCTAAACATGACTGATTTAATCAAAATGCCATAATCTAACATCTGCGATCCTTTGAAATTATTAAAAATATGCCGTAATATGAATTCCTTATTGTGCATCTCAAGGATCCGTCAACTCTGTGTCCTTGTCTAACGTGGCCAGAGGAAAAGCCAGAACTGAAGTAGTTAAGGCATTCAAGAGGGAAAATTACAGGAATCTAAGAAAATGCGAACGTCTGGAAGATGTAAAACTTGGCTGTGGAGAGAAAGAAACTGGCACCAAAATGAAAATTATACTTGTTCTTCACGGAAACTGGTGAATGTTGGATGAGAAAGCCTGGCGGGTTGTTAGTGGCTGCCTTAGAAAGTCTGTTGTTTCAGTTTTGTCGCTCGCTCGCTCCTTGCTTCCTAGCTACTCAAGGCGTTTCTTTTACCCGAACGAAAACGTACTGACGGACTGAAGGAGATGAAGTTGTTATTTATATAGAAGTTACCGAAAGTAAGGGACTTGAACTGCGTATTATAAATGCATAGACTGACGAGAATTGCCCCACTGATGTGTATGTTATATGATCGTCCAATTACCATTTGTTGCGGTTTTTCGACTGTTAACTCCTCCTCCTCGTGAAAATGTAAAGTAGATGTAAAAATCAGAGAAAAGATTAGTGTGTGTGTGTGTGTGTGTGTGTGTGTGTGTGTGTGTGTGTGTGTGTGTGTGTGTGTGTGTGTGTGTGAAGAAGTTCGGAATTATACTATTGTACAGTATAAAGAGGTGACTTGGCAAACTTTTTGGATGTGACCGATTACCAGAATTGCATGGTCAGTTCGTAGTTTTGGAAATAATAAGGGGATGATGGCAAGAATTATTATTAATCTAGTTTGTTTCACTGCTATAAGTGCAAGGCTTAAGGTGATTTGTTTTAAAATTCTAAGAAAAGTAACTATAATTGTTGTCATGTAATAGTTCAGTCTTAGGTATGATGTTGAACATAAGACTGTATGATGTTGAACATAATCATTATAGAAGGATTCTCTCGAAAATTTAGCAATGTTTTCCACCAAATCTAGAAACCTTAAATGAAGTCAGACCACTGGGGGAAGCATGAAGCCATCTTTTCCTGGTGCAGAGTCGAGGTGGCAGCCAGGTCGAGCTAAGATTTCAGCCTTTTAAAAGCTGGCATTTTCTCTTTTAACAGTTTCTTGTAAGTCATCTGTCGTGAAGGGGCCCTGTAGGGTAGCTTGGACACTTTGAAAGCTTAGTAAGGCTTATAAATTGCTAGTTTACCCCCCCCTCCCAACCTATTACTTCATTCTCCCTCCCCCTACCCCTTTCCTTTCTGTTTAAGAAATGACTCCATTCACCTTCTCCTTTAATTAATGACCCAGACGTGCGGGGGCGTTCCGTTAAAGATTTAAAATGATGTGTATATTTTTTCTGACTAATCTTCTTTAGTGATACAAAACTTGGTTTTTTAGTCTCTCTCTCTCTCTCTCTCTCTCTCTCTCTCTCTCTCTCTCTCTCTCTCTCTCTCTCTCTCTCTCACTGAAAAAGGAAAGGACAAGCTAAGGTTCCAGCAAAGGGATAGAGAAAGAGGAATGCAAGAAAATAACGAACATGCTTATCCAGAACATAAAGGTGCATGAAACAGCTTCTGTCGGTTCCCTAATTCATTTGTATGATGGGGGTGTGGGGGGAGGGGCGTTGCTGCTCGGCTGCTCTGTTTGCAGTTTGTTCTGGATTAGGAAGGAAGCGGACCCGGAGAGTAAAAAAGCTGAACCAGTAATTTCTTGTTTAGGTTGTTGATGTTTGGTTTCCTTAAATCATGATTTTAAAAAGTTATTAATGATGTCTCATAAACAAGTGAGGGATGTCAAAATACACTTCCAACAACACAGAACATATGCAATTTTTTTTTTAGATTAACACACTGGATAGGGGCTCGATGTTTACATTTGGCTGTAGACGTGTATCGCAAGTGACTTTTTTTTTTTTTTATCTTGTGGCTTTGAATGTTGATTGTTTTAAAAACCTCGTCCACACCAAGAAATTTTTTCACAAGCTATATTTCAAAATTTTTCCATGCTGCTTGGAAATTATTTTTGAAATATTTGCAAACCGTCGACAGACTGTAGGGCCAGGCTATGTAAGGTCAGTTTAGTCTCCAGACCTCAGCAGCCCACTTGGCACTTGCACTTGACTCCGTGTGCTGCGCTGATGATTCATATTACGATTGCTATTTTCTAGCAGTGTGCATACACACACACACACACACGCACACACACACACTCACTCACTCACTCACTGTATTCGATGCGTCCTATCGTTGATGGGAAATGAAATAACTTTGTTTGTAAAGTTTGCAAAAAGGGTTATTAAAGAATTTATAAAATGTTCGTAAGCGCTTGCAAGCATTTTATAAACACTTAGCAAAGTAAGTTCCTTGGTGTGGAACCTGTTTAAGTAGCTGTTCGTAATTTCCTTGACGAAAGTTTAATGCTCGTTTAAATTTTTCATTCGTTTTTATTCATATTTTACTACTTTCATACTTTCTGTTCTTCCATTAAACACTGTGTTAATGCAAAGGCTGTTATTGCTGAGCCAGGTTATTGTGCGTTAGCTTTCAAGATAACGTTAATGAAGCACTTCATCGCAGATTGTGTGGTTGCTACTGATTATGCTTCCAGAAATAAATGGTTGTTACGTGCGTTTGATGTGTACATGTAAGAGTCTTGGCTGTTTAAGTTCAATTTTTTTTAGCTGTATCTTATCTCGGCTGTTTGTGCTCCTTTTCTTTCTGTTTATCTCCTGCTGCCCCCTTTCTTTTCTTTCTATTTCTTCATCGTCATCGTTATGTCCCAGCGCCAGGTAGTAGAACAGATTTCGTAAATCTTGCGCCAGATAATCCTTCGTCACCGTCTCCACTAAGTGTGCATTTAGTGTAGCTAGACGCTTATCACTGAACATTCCGAAAAGCTTTATTCTGAATGTTGGAAAAGGAAAGCTGAAGGAAGCTGAAAAAAATAGAACGGGTGGAAAATGCTATATTAAAATCATAAGTGAGGAAAAAGCAAACGGGAAGTAGCATAAAATGAAATATTTTTTATTCATAAATGGTTAAGATGAGAAAATGAATAAACACAAGAAATTTAAGATAGCGTATAAATATTCAGACGTTGCTTCCGGGTACAGAAAAAGTATTAATATTTTACATGGCGCATAGTGATTCAGTCGTATAACGCTTTTAGCACTAACAGTTTCTACGCTTTATTGAGGCATGTGCTATGCAAATTGCATACAATTTAGATTAGGCTAAGTAAAGGATGGGTAAATTATAAATGGTAAGTGCTAAGGATGTTATCAAAGTGATGGCACGCCATTGTTCTCTCAAGTACAACACCAGCTTACCCGTCACAATGCAATTTTGGGCTCGAGAACACATTTACTTATCAGGGCAGGAGGCTATCACAGAGCATCAGTTCAGGATGCACGCCTGCATATACTCTACATGCACTCGTGTGTATTGTTTTTATTTAATATCGAGTGTATGAAATTTTTCTTTCCATGTAACATTATGACAGAAAGGATATAGGAAATGCAGTGACATTTTGTTGGATATTTTAAGTCTTCTACTTTGTTTGTTTTATTGTAAAATGTTTCCAGTTTTCATGAGTATTTGTTTAACATCTGGATAAACAAAAAACTTTATATCCTGATCAACGTCTATATCTGTAAAGGTTTCCTCTTTTCTTCCCACATTCTGTGCATTATTACTTCATTTGCTTCATATATGTTGACAGAATTGACGTATCAACTAGTCAGTGAGGTAATTTAATAATCTTTAAAATCTTATTTACTTAAGTTATTCAGACTAGCTGAAATAGGTGAAGTTCAGGTATAAAATAGGGGAAGTTTATTCATAGCAGTTAGGAATATCCATTTTTTGAATTAGATGAATTTTGATCTTCGAGGCCTGTAAGGGGTTGCTTATTTAAACTTGGAAAATAGGCGACTTGATGGTAGGCATCACTTCGTCGAAACTGATAAATTTCATTCTTTAAAAGAAGGTGCAGTTGGTTAGACAAAAAAGCTTATCATTTGAAGTCACGTCAGTTAACTTTTATCGTTGAACAGTGGCATTTTTGCGTAGAAATTAATCTGGTAAGTGTTTTTTTTAATTCCGTGAACCTTATAAAATTTATCATTATAAATAAAGTTGAAAAGGTTCATTTTTTGAACACCATGAAGTTTTTCGTAACCGGTTTTGAAGTTGTTTTCCAGTTTTGATTTCCTACGTTAACGTTTTATGATTTTACGGCGCTGGAGTTGGCGAAGTGAACTCTACAGTTGGTGAATTTAATTCGCTCAGGTCCGCGAAATGAAGTTTCTTTCAGTTACCCGATGATTCAGGTGTGCTGGATTTCGCCGAAGACAAGAAAAGCCTTTTAACTCTTGAGATTAGGAGAACCTGTATTGCCCTATGTACCTCTCTCTCTCTCTCTCTCTCTCTCTCTCTCTCTCTCTCTCTCTCTCTCTCTCTCTCTCTCTCTCTCTCTCTCTCTCTCTCGTGTGTAAATGACGTGTTAGTTTTTAAGTATCGTCGTCCATTTTTTGTGGAATTGCATAAATGTTAAAAGAATGTAAATGGAGATTTTCTTTAAAAGCTTAGAACGTGCTTCAACTAATGATCGATAGGTTTTATTAGTCAGGTGTTCCAAGTAAAAAGTGTTCTAGATATGTTGGTTAACTCGCATTCTCTGTTGTTAAACAATTTAAGATTTTTTTATGAATATAGTAATTTGCTAAATTTTACGTCGGTAATGTTTGAGAAGTTGATCGGTTCTGACTTTTTGAAAAATAATTCAATGATGAAAAGTAAATGAAATTCCATCTTGGAAAACAGCATTGGAGCTACTAAGGTATTTTGTCTTCCAACTGGTGTTATTTGGTTCATAAGAGACGCCCAATCGCTTTAACTTAGTGGAGGTTGGTTGCTCTAGATTAAGCCGGCCTTAGGGGGGACTTACGGCAGCAGGGGCCCCTTGATGGTAAGGTGTTGAAGTGTAAAGGAGGCTTGGGGTGGACTCTGGATTCGAACTGCCAACCGAGACTATTTAACATGGTCTTACTCTGGTGCTTACCCGAGAAATTCCAGTCATTCGGCTCAGCACTGTGGGCATTGAAAATACTTATGTACCATAACAAGAACTCAAACAAGACGCCAGACAGATACGTATAGAGAGACACATCCAATGCCTCATGTCTGTGAAACCCACGTGCGAAATAGCAGACTTGTATTAGATACTTTAGCGACGCTGTTAGGACCATTCAGTAAACCCTCTTCATTAGTGTGTTTTCCTGATAGGATTGTTTTGAAGAGTGTCTTGATCTGTGGCGAGGAAGGATAAGTGGAAGAGTATTTTTATGTTCGGATAAGAAACGAGATTCGAACATTGAAACCCTTCGACCCTGTAATAGAGTGAATGGGCTTCAGAATATAATGCTGTATCTCAGTAAGGAAATTTTAAGGTAAAAGACGGACTATCATTGGGCACAAGGCCCGCTGTCTCCGGTAGCATGCTTCCGAAGCCCTTCTTTTAGCAACGCTGCATCTACAAGGAAAGATGAGATCTGGGAAGCAGTAGTGTGAGCGAATGAGTCTGCCCACTCTGTTTGCTGTTGTGTGCTTTCTTTTCTTTCTCTCCCTTTGACCATGGAAAGTGACCAGAGGTCTTCGCGTTCTTTTTGTTACCATCGTGCCTCATGAAAAACTTTTTCTTTGCAGGCTTCGTATTAACACACTCCACTAGGGCAGAGCTAATGCTTATTGAGATAAAATTAGGGTTCGTGGAAACGATTCTGTGAAGAGATATATTGCACTATTGGCAGGGAATGCCAAATGAATGGTCTGCCTTGCCCGCCGGTGTTCCAGTCCATTGGATATTGGCTCTGATGTTGATTACTATCTTACGTGTGCATATTAGTTTGTAGTGGATGAGTATTGGATTAGTATATAAAAGTCACCCTTATGTGATAGGTTTTATCCAAAGGTACGCCATGGAATTTTTTTACACACACACACACACACACACACACACACACACACAAATATATATATATATATATATATATATATATATATATATATATATATTGACACACTTTACGTGGTGATGCATAGGTGGCGTCCACAATTAACCGGCAAATCTTTACATATCTCAAGTGGTTTTTTTTTGCAGTCTATTTTTAAGTAGAGATAAACATAATTATATGCTACAATACTTCTATATTTACTCATTTCTAAGTCGATAGATGATTCATGCATCAATCCATGAGCTTCTTTTGGGGTACTCAAGATTCACAATGAGACCACGTTCTAAGATATAGAAGAGTGCGTCCAAAAAATATCTAAACAAATATATATTATGTGTATGCGTGTTCGAACAAGGACACACAATCTATTTTATATTTGGAGCATTTCATTTCCTACAAAAGCTTTTTTAATATGAAGAATTGGTAATCTATTCGTGTGTTTGTTTGTGAGAGATACGGAGGTTGTTTATAAAGACGGTTTTGTAGTTTGAGCCCATTTTTTATTGGGTTTGGTTTTTATAGAAATGTGTAGAAAGTACTGTACGTTTTTTATTATTATTATTATTATTATTATTATTATTATTATTATTATTATTATTATTTGCAGGCTTAGGTCTCCAGTTTCCGAAACCTCAATTCAGTTTTCCGCATGATCGTTAATTCTTTCTCGTTTCCACAATCATTGGCCTAAGTGTTTAGAACCATTTATCATGATGCCTTACTGGTAGGGCACTGGAGTGGATGAAGTTTATCATAGTCTGGTTGATAATTAATTTTGTAAAAGAATAATTTTCTCTCTCTCTCTCTCTCTCTCTCTCTCTCTCTCTCTCTCTCTCTCTCTCTCTCTCTCTCTCTCTCAATATCATTTTTCCTGATATACGCGGTGTCTGCCTTGACTAAATGTCATGCCCCACATTAACATCTATTGGAGTCTGGCGCCGGATATTAGATAATGACATCACGGAAACTTATGAGAGAGTGTGTGTTAGTCATTTCGAACCGAGCCGAAGGACAGAGGAAGGAAAGAAAATATCAGGTAAAATTAACAAAAAAGATTGAAGAATAGAGAAAGAACTCTTGTATGTCAGGGACTCAAGAAATGGAGTGTTACAGTTTTAATGGCATAAATAAGACGATACTGGTTGAGGTAATTAATTAATGGGTTATATATATATATATATATATATATATATATATATATATATATATATATATATATATATAGCCTACATATGTATTATATAATTTATGTATATATATGAATGTATGTATATATGTATATACTTGTCAATATGGTACATGATTAAGGTATATATGCTATTCATTGAATATACATCACTGATTTGCAGATAACTACTTGGTAAAATTATCCCCTTGTGTTAAAGTAGCTGGGGTGGGGAGGGGGTGGGCGGAAGGAAGGGGGTAAAATTCATGTCTATCAGCCAGTAACGGTCTCGCGAATGGTAGTCTGGATAAAATACGATGCCGTGTTCGTGGGATGTGTCATTTCCTTAATGGCTTAAGTGGATATGCCCAATTTTTTTTACCATTTTTTTTTTTTACCAAGTCTTTATCTTCAATTTAATGAATTTCTTTTTCTTAAATGTGTTATTTTTTTGTTTTTATAGCATTTCATTTCCGTTCGCTAAGTTATTCTTTTTTAGTTTACTGTGTGCTTTCATTAATTGTGTTGGTATATGTTGAAGGTAGAATTAAAAGAGTGTATTTTTTATTATATATATTTATATATAGATATGCATAGATATATTACATATATATATTTATGTAATTAATAATTTTGTTACCTATGGTAGTGTTAGTTCTGTGCATTTTTAACTTTATTCAAATGTAAACCCAGCAATAATAAAGATATATATAAATGTTACATGGAGGTGTTTTTGGGATTAAGGAGGGAAGAAAATACCCTGTGACCCACTGAATGATTAGGAGAAATGTAAATTGACTCGTGTCTTGAAGGATGCTCAAGATGGCTTGTTTTTACGAGGGAAGAGAAAGTGTTTAGCAGATTTAATTACTGTAAAGCAATCTCATAATTGTTATATTGAAATGACCTTTACGACTAAATCGTAGCGTGGAATAATAATCCGCGAAAGAAGACAACCGTTACCATCTGGACCCACGTCTCGTTTCCTTGAACATTTATGTCAGGCGTTAGTTATTTTTTATTTTTTTTTTTCATTTATTTTCGCTCCCAAGGCCGTTTAAAATACACTTTCGTCTTGTCTGATATTTTAAAAGTAGTTTTTTCTCAGTGCCTATTCCCTCTATCACATTTATTTTTCTTCACCCTATTTTTTTTTTCAAGGAATAATTATGAATGCTTATTTATTGCGTCCTAACTTGTGATGGTTGCAGCATTTTTCTGTCTCTTCTAAACCGAAAAGGTTTCCTTATTTCTTCTTCGTTTAACTTCTGCAAATTGTTTCTCCGCCAATTGAACACCGAAAGAAAAATTTTTTGTTTGGTGTTTTTTTGCAGGTTTTATTACACTTTTGTGGTTGTATTACATTCAAAACAACTATTAATTCGGCACATTAATACTAATGTATGCCACCTTTACCCATGATCCTCCCTTGGGTACTTTGTAGTTTTTTGCACCGTCTGTACCCAAACGATCGTGTTTGCGAATGTTGTCATACCTATTTTAACTTCTTGTTTCTTCTCCTTGACTGTCTTGATTTAAATCGTCTTAGGACGATGAGTTGCATTTTCTCCCACCCCTTCCCCTCCCTCTTCTCCACTTCTCGTTCGTCTTCTCCTGTTTTCGTCGTCGTCGTCGTCCTTTAGGTAGCTCCTGAGGAGAGACTTTGGAGGTGTAAGAGGTTTTGGCTCTTGTAAGAATTTGAGTCAAGCTTGCGTTGATAATCGTATCGTTGTAAATCGTATATATACTATATATATATATATATATATATATATATATATATATATATATATATATATATATATATATATATATATATTACACAGTATATAATATAAGTTGTTTTTGTTTGTCCATTTGTTAGCAGGATTACTCAAGAAGTTTTCGTTGGTGGTTTTTTTAGGAAGAGTTAACCAAATCGTGGGCCCAATGACTGACAAGTGATCAGTTTCTGGGAGAAATAAGAATGTAAATTTTGAGAAGAAAGCACATTTTTCGGGGTGGATTGCTTAAACGAGGGGGTTTGCATTCTCTTATTATTATTATTATTATTATTATTATTATTATTATTATTATTATTATTATTAGTGTAATTGTTGTTTTTGCTGTAGTAGGGCTTTTTTCGTAATTGCCTATTGCTTTGCATTTTTCTTTGGTCTCATTTGAATTTGAATATTTTTCTGCATAGAAAATTAGCAGTTCTTATTACGTGCCAATGACACCTTCCTTAAAGCGAAAATTGTTATGGTTTTACAGATATTTTATGTTGGGGTTTATGAAAGATGGACTGTTTTAAATTATTAAGAAAATACCATGTTCAGTGTAGATTCTTCACGTTGTAGGACCTTTTTTTGTTTACTATTTTTTCTGTATCATTCATGTGTGCTTTATTGCAAACTATTTGCTGACAGGGGTCACCTCCTTATCTCCTTTGTATAAAGCTTGTTGTATATTTTAGTGAATCTGAATTTTTTTCCGACTTCGTTGTTTTTAATAGTTATTTAATCTGGTAAAACATAGTTATTTAATCTGGCCCTTTTCAGCAGGCCGCAGCGGCGCTAGCACAGAACGAGTAAGGGCTATTGACGCGAGGGCCCTGTTTTGTTTTGCATTGCTTTGTCCATCTCGAGATCTGCATCATAAAATTTCATATAAAAATAGTTAATTGGTTAACAATTTGGATGTCTATGTGTTACTAAAGCGCACTGATACTAAAATCTTCGGGAATTACGAGTAAGATGAGAAAGTGTTAAGAGAGGAATTGAATCACCTTGGCCCCAAAAAATTCTGTTCACCCCTACCTGTTGCCCTAGTGCCTCAGCCTCACAAAATACCGCACAAACTCATCTCCCCCGAAATTCCAACGTAATGGTAAAGATTATTTCGTATAAAACAGAGAGAAGAAGTGCAGAGTAAATGCCGGAAAGTGTTTTGTCTTTGTTTTTACGACAAAGATTTTTGTTTTACGACTGTTTGTGTGAAAACACTGCAAAGGTTGTTTCTCTGGAAACAGGATAGGACAAGGCATCATTTTATGTGGAAAGTAAATGATAAAAATCTGCACATTTTAATAAAAGAGAAAAGTGTTTCTCTTGTGAAAAGTAAAATATTTAAAAAAGACAAACTTGTAAGGAGATATAGGTCTGAGAGGGGCGTTGGCAGCGCATGGATGAAGTCATCGCTTGTTGGGATCTGGGTATGGGTACACAGACGTAATACAATACCCAGATGCCACATTATTCCTTCGCTCCCCAGACGAGATTAGCATCTTACATGAGGATTTCCCAGAGAGAATGGGGCTGGGATGAAGGGGAAGGAAGCCTTGGGTCTCTGGTCGAGACTTGAAATTTTTGGGGTTGGAGATGTGGGTCATGTTGGTGGGAGGGGGAAGATAATGATCCGCTATGGGTACCATGTTGGTGGCAGGGAAGCGTCACTAAAGGCAGTATGGAATTTTGTTCATGATGATGTGATTCGGCTACTGAGCATTGTAACAATGATAAAAAAATGTAAATGAAAAGTTGGGACCCCGACCACTTAAACGACAGTAGGAATGGTTCTGATGGCTGCTACCTAGAGTAAGGAAGGATCGGATAAAAGAAGTGACGCGATAAGGCCCATCTCTACCATAAGTAGAGGCAGATGTGGTTCGTGGAGCTCAATCATGCATCAGATTTTCGCAGATATACCTGTAGTGTGTCTGTTGTAGACTTATTTTCTACCCTGTACCTCCCTCTCGCTCCCTCTCAATCGCCGTATGTTGAAAGTAACAGCGAGCCCTCTTGCAGTTCCATTAATCATTGCATTCCAATTTTCCACAGTTGATGATATGGCCCCCGCCCCTACTCCCTCTCCTATCCCCAAAAAATCACATTTCGAAGCATCATAGCATTTTGCTCTTGGGAAGATTATTTATATATATATATATATATATATATATATATATATATATATATATATATATATATTATTATTATATATATATATATATATATATATATATATATATATATATATATATATATATATATATATATATATATATATATATATATATATATATATATATACTTACATACCCACCCAGGAGGGAAAGTAAAAAATGACGTTGCTGCTCCCTGGACGGATTAAATGCTTTGACCTTATCTCCCCTCGGAATCGCTCTCGGTGCCTCGCCATTTAGACGGACATTATTGTTGCTGTGGGAGAGAGAAGCGGGTGATAAGGCGGTTGGATGGGAAGGGGTTCGACAAGGAGACGTTGTGTTAACTGGGACATTTTATTTAGGTGACTGATGGTTTGGCTAAGAGAAAAAGGAGACCGATGGAAAAATGAAGATAAAGCTCGCGATACAGAGAGAGAGAGAGAGAGAGAGAGAGAGAGAGAGAGAGAGAGAGAGAGCATTGGATATAAAGAGAACTGTAACGAATTACATTGAGAAAAATAATTAGAACAGTGGGTTACGTTTCAAGAGTCTACAACTCCTTTCATTTAACCTTTCAGGGATTAGATAAGACCGTTTCAAGTGTATTCCTCATTCAGCAGGCTTTCCACCTAAAGAATAAACCAGCAGTGGCTATGGTCCTCACTTTGAGTGCTCTTTTTTTATATATTTTTAAATTTATAAAATTCAGCGTTTATTAGCTATGACAACTGTGTGTACACATTTTACTATATATACAGTATATATATATATATATATATATATATATATATATATATATATATATATATATATATATATATATATATATATATATCTTACAGTATGTGCGTATGTTTGTATGTTTAATATGTGAAGTGCCAATTAGGGAAGAAACTGGAAAATTGGGCAGCTTGTAACTTTTAAAGATAAGGTCGTGAATCGTTTCCGCTCCCCTAACTTGATGCCAATAGAGCCTTAACGGCTCCCTTCCTGAACTGGAGGTGTGATATTTTCGAAGGTTCTCCCTCTCTCTCTCCTTTTTGTTTTTTATTAAGTTTACTTCGCATTTGATTTTTTTTTATTTTGTAGCTTTATTGCTTTACTTGCACTTTCACTTTTTAATGTGATAACGACAGTAACAACTACAGCGAAAATGAGGTTAGTGATAAGAGGAGTAGTTACAATTCAAGTCGTCTGCATGGGATCAGGAAGTTCAAGATGATTGAGCTTCTGTTTTTAGAATGGTCCTCGAGTCATTTTATTGTCACATTGATTGTCCATAGGATAATCAATGTGACAATGTGTCTGATTTGTGTAGACGTTTTCAGATTTTGTAGCACGCTTCACCCCACCCCTATATGTGTCAGTTTGGCTATGTATTTTGCCATTTCAGTCGCTGGTCACTTGCATGCTTCATTACATGGCTAGGTAAGGGCATTTGGTTGCCAACGCTGTCTACCTTTGCTTATGTGCTCAGGTGTGGCGAGTTGCGGGATTTGAAATTGAGAAGCAAATGAAGAAGCATTGTGAGACGAGAGTCGGAATATGCGGAAAGACCAGTTTAGGGATTTGTCGTAAATTGCGGGAGTGTTTCTCTATACAAGGGTTGATGCAGCGTCATAAATATGAGCAGTGGTTCTTCGTATATGGCTCGTCTGGAAACTCCCGCTGAAGACTGGGGAGGGGGTCAGGCGAGAGCTCGACCAACTCAACTCATCGCCAGTCACCATTGAAACTGCCAACGAAACAAGGCTGCGTATAGAGCCCTGTAAATGAGTAGTTAGCATTTATCATCAGTACACACACACACACACACACACACACACAAAGGGAAAAGAGACGTTAGTCCGCTCTAGCTTCACGTAAAAAAAAGAAGAGAGAAGAGGAAGGTCGGGTCCTTTCCTGGTCTTCCTAGAGAACAACGGTCGCAATTACATAGATGGATAGGCAGTATCTCGGTAACCCCAAGGCTTGGGATAAATAAGGGAAGCGATTTTTGAGAGAGAGAGAGAGAGAGAGAGAGAGAGAGAATATTTGTAGTGAAGATTGCCAAGTGAATTATAAACTGCTCTTAGATGGCATTAGGGTTGATAGTTGTCCGCGTGTATGGAATCCTTCATTATCTGATTGGTTATAATAAAAGTCTCTTTATTTAGTATTTTCTTCTTGCAGTAATAAATTGAAATGCAGTCATCAGTTCGCCTTTTATTTCCCTTAGTCGTTCCTTTCTTAATTGTGCGAGCGTATGCAAGTAAGGGAGGAAGTTACATGTAAACCGTGTGGACAGGACAGGAGAATTATTACTTCAGAAAACATCCAGTCAATAACAGGAAGACGGGTGACTGATGTTACTTAAAGCGGCAGAACTATTTGTCAGTGTTTCCTTTTGTGTTTGCAAGACCTTTCTTTTTACTAAAGGTTATCTTACTGACTCATACGAAGTATTTGCATTACCATCTAAGGGAAATCAGAGTAGTTTACTCTAGCTGAGAATGATATTGGGGTTGCATTTTCATTTCGATGTGACTGAGGCTATTAGGTGAATTATAAGCAGTATATGAAATAACCCTTGATGTTATGTAAATGTCTCTTCGTATGTGTGTGTGTGTGTGTGTGTGTGTCTGGAGAGAGGATCCCAACGAATTAGTGCGTTAACAACAGCGTCAGTGACAGCAAACGTCAGTATGTCAGCTTAAATTACCCTGTAAGAGCGTTTTTATCAATTCAGAGACCCCTGCAATGTCCCTTGGGGCATTCTAAGTCTTGCTTACTCCTTTCTCCTTCCCGCCAGCGAGGCTTCTAGCGGTTTCAGGGTTGTGAAAAATGAAGTGTGGGTGGTCGTAAGTTAGTCGAGGGTTACCCTCGTTAGATTTGCGAGCGCGCGTGCACATACTCGCACGAGTACACACCAACCAGAGAGAATATGGTGGCTTCTTTTTACAGTGACAGACGTGAGGCTGGGGTGCAGATCTAAATATTCATGGAGAGAGAGAGAGAGAGAGAGAGAGAGAGAGAGAGAGAGAGAGAGAGAGAGAGAGAATTTCCTGAAGTGTTTATGCACACGATGATCTTGCAGTTACACCCACGCTTCATTATCCAGTAATCTTGAATGAGCGCTTTTGACCTTCCATCTTTTGCAGTCCTCTTACTTTTTTTGGCCAGGGTCATCATCAGCATCACTTATCTCCACCATCATCATCATCATCATCATTATCATCATCATCATCATCATTATCATCATGACTTCATATCCGAGTTCGTTAATTGGCCAGTCGAGCTCTTAAATGACGGTCACCATCCTCGCACATCCATCTTGAATGACCAGTTACTAAAGTTACACCATTATCCCGTTATCCCCATGTCTGTGAAAGTGACTGCAATCTTTTCTAAGGTTGTTATTACGGCTATAGCCGTGCAAGCCATATTCGAGGCCGTGGGAGTGGGTGGGTGGGTGTCCATTACAAACAATGGAGGGTTAACTCCCTGACATCGCATGCACGTGGTTGTCATGCAGTCACGGCTGGAATGGAAGGCTCATGAGAACTTTTGCTTTTTATTATATTTTTTATATATATATATATATATATATATATATATATATATATATATATATATATATAGATGTAATGTTTATACATATATACATATATATGTCTTAATATTCAGAAAGAAGTAGAACTGTTACCTGAAATATTTTTTTTATGGATATTGTCAATCTCAGGGCTACCCCACTTTTGCAGTTTCTAACACACACATATACACATGCATATATATATACATATATATATTATATATTATATGTTGTACATACATACAAACATTACAAACACGCTTGTAGGGCACACCTGGTATTGTCAAGGCTAAAAAAGTAGGTTTTTTCCTATTAATGGTATATTCGGCTTAATAAAGCACTTTTGAATTTCTCGAGTAAAGTTGTAGCTGTAGTTCTAGTGTCAAAATTAGACCAGAGTCATGGAGAGTACGAACACAGTCCTTCCTATTTCAGTGATTCATGGATTCACAGTTTCGAGAGGGAAGAGCAAAAGAATGCAGTTTTATCCTGGTTACCACCAGTTAGCAAACAGTAATGCATTGCAGCAAGTTCCTCGTGAAATGTTGCTATTGGGTAGTTGTAGCTGTTCAGGATTAGAGGCTTGTGTTGCGTACTTGGTATATAGCTGCATCGTTTATATATTTATCTTAGCAGATTTTTAATGTTTAAGCACATACATAGATATATTTAATCACATGCTATACATTTGGGGTGGTTTAAATGGATGTCTGTATTTTTATTTGTTTTGTCGTAATATAAAACGGAGAACCTCTTAGCGTCTATTGTGCTATATGCCCTGAGTACGTTCATATTAACTGTGCTTTGACATTTGTATGAATATGCTGTGTATTTTTAGATGCATGTCGTCAGTCGTTATTACTTTATTCGTTAGTTGAGTATTTTTCGTTTCCTGTAAGCGCATACCAAGTATAATTGCTGAGAGAGAGAGAGAGAGAGAGAGAGAGAGTTTGTCAATAAAAAGAGCAAGTGTTTCGTGGAATTGTTTAAAAGTCTGTCATGGGATTGAAATATCCCATTCTCTTCCTGAAGAACCTCATTTTGAAGTCCATGAACTCCGGTTTTTTGAGTCCGAATTCACTTACGAAATTAAGGCACAGTTTCCAGTATAAAGAATGAGTCACTCGAGAGATAATATATTGCCCTTGTATTATGGAAAGGGCATTTTATGTTAGAGCATTTAGAGCACTTTATATTTCAGAGAATAGCATCCGCCATGAGTGGGTAAATTTTTTTAAGCTTATCTTTTTTCGAATTCAAAAGTGTTTGTCATGCTTTCGAATGATGTTTTTGTTACCTTATCTTGTTTTATTTTTACCATAGTTTATCTTATTAATTATAAACGTGGGTTTTGCAATGTCTGCGTGTTCTCAGCAAGCCAGAGTGAACACCATAGTTTATCTTATTAATTATAAATGTCGGTTTTGCAATGTCTGCGTGTTCTCAGCAAGCCAGAGTGAAATAGTGATATATAAATCAGTTTTATTGAATATGTAACGCTGTCCATTCGAAAATGGTTTCAGTGTCCAGGCACAATGATCTCGCGATATCGTGACTTCATGTATTACTGCTGGAAGAAGTTCTTTGCCATTATGATCGTGTTTTCTTCAGTCGCCAAGGTAGTGTTGTATGGCTCTGCTTTTATTTTTTCTTCTTCCATACAAGTTCCTTGTGTGCGTTCGTGTAAAGTAAGAAGGCGACTGCAAATACACACGCAACTATATATATATATATATATATATATATATATATATATATATATATATATATATACACATATATATACATATATATATATATATATATATATATATACATATATTTACATATATATATATATATATATATATATATATATATATATATATATATTACTAAAAGGACCTCATTCAAACTGGATGGTATCTAATGGAACAATCGGATACTTGATAATGTGGACTGTTTGCCCAAGAAAGCTTGTAACTTTTTTGAATAAAAACTCCATTAGATACCATCCAGTTTGAATGAGGTCCTTTTAGTAATTCTACTAATGCACAGAACAATTGTGTATGTGATAAAGTTAATATATATATATATATATATATATATATATATATATATATATATATATATATATTTGTTCATATATATATGTATATATACGTACAATTTTAATCACTGACTTAACCATTAACAAAAATTAAGGACTTGTTGTAAGTCCTGACATGTTTTGGCTTTATTTTTAAGCCATTAACGAAGGACTGACACATAGTGGCATAAATTCACAGTATACAGTACATGCGGGGGAAAGAGTACAAACAAACATACAGAACATCGGGACCAAAATTCCACACCTTACAGGTGTTGGGGTGGAGCCGTATACTTATTTGTGCCTTAATTCAGGTAGTTTGTTCGCACATGTGATTATCCTTTTTCCATGCATATCTACTACCATCCTTGAAATTTAAAGTTTTTACATATTTCTTTTGAAATTAATAGATCGCGTTATACATGCCCTGACTGATATCCATCATTTTACAGAAAGGTTTCTTTTATAACACTAGACTCAGTGATGGTTCTTTCTTGTGCATTATTAAAATAATAACTGTAATTTTTGCCCAGGCTCAGTTGACTGTATGATTGTTTTCACTAACGTACAAAAATTCCAGTGCTCACCTGTGCATATCTTACACATTTTTTATGCTGTTCTGTTCTCTTTCCCAGTATTTTTCTTGTTTGACCAATATAAAAGTTATCACAAGACTTACATAGAATTTGTTATACGTATCCTTTAGTATTATCAGGAAAGTTCTTTATAAGTACATGTTTCATTGTCAGGTTTGTTAAAATGATACGTGAACCACAATTATTATTGTACGGAGTTACAAGCAGTTTTTTTTTGTATTGGAAGTTTCGTTTTGTTTTCATTCAGTGTTCTTTGCTGCGTCTGATGCATTGTCTGGTACAAAGTCAGGATATTTCAGTTTCTTGCCTGTACAGTATTCCTAGTCTTATAAGTTCTTCATCAGTGTATTCAGGCTACATGTAAGTAATGCTCTTAGAAACATGGATGTGATTGCTGATTTCTGGACTTTCTTGATATGACCAGAATAAAATGAACATAGGCTGGTAATTTTTTTCAGGGTATGCAAAAACTTAATCCATTGATTTCAGAAGAATTATGTAAAATGTTGGCACCTGTCAGGTGTGGAATTTGGTCTCTAACGGTCTGTATGTTTGTTTGTATTTCTCCCTAGCATATATATTATGAAGTTCTACCTCTATGCATCAGTCTTTTGTAAATGGCTTAGAAATAAAGCCGAAACTCGTCAGAACCTGCACCCAGTCTTTAATTTTTCACACACACACACACACACACACACACACATATATATATATGTAAATGATCTTATTAAGTCCATATGTCACTTAATAGCATGTGATAATATACATAGCTGATCCCACAGGAAGACAATAAGAGGAGAATGTACGGAGTGCTCCCGTATGATTTCAACACATTCTCAAGGTACCTTGAAAATGTGTTAAAATAACACGAAAGCGTTTGTTACCGCCTTTTATTTTGTGTATGTATATATGTATATATATATATATACACACACACACACACACACACACATATATATATATATATATATATATATATATATATATATATATATGTATATCACACACACACACACACACACACACATATATATATATATATATATATATATATATATATAATAATAATAATAATAATAAGGAATTTTCAAGCAAAACGTCTGGGGATCAAAGCAAGGTCAAAGCTATTGCGGTCATTGTAATAAGAAATTATTCCCCCAGGTGGCTTTATAATATCTTTGTGGAACGCCATCCCTTCATTAAGTGTATACTGAATCTTCATCTATATGGCTGCATGATTATCGATTTATTCCATTGAAGTTCGTTTGTTTGGTTTTATGTTCGCTAATTCTTGATGGAGTTATTACCGTTATTGGCAGAGAGTGAACAGCATCTCTGTATGTTATTTTTGTTATGGTAGATTATGTATAGTATGTTATCGACTGGCAGACTATTTTGACTTCACGTTTGCAAGAGCTCGTTTGCATCATCCACTGACACGGATGTTTGGTCTCTCATTATTGAAGTGTCAGCAGATGTCTGGTTTATTTAATGAGCCATTTCCCCCTGTTCGTATGACAACTGTACATGTCATTTAAAGAGTTGGTGAGCAGAAATTCAACGGATCTTTTTAAAGCCAACTTTCAGGGGTATATGGATACGGTCGTTTTGTATATTTAATATTGTGATCATCTGACTACTTGTTTATAACAGTCTTGTGATGTGAGTCCTGTTTATTTGTAGTTTTTTCGTTCTTTCATCCTACATACATACATACATATATATATATATATATATATATATATATATATATATATATATATCTATATATATATATATATATATATATATATATATATATATATATATATATATATATACGTATATATATAATATATATCTGTGTGTGTTTATGTGCGTGCGTGCATGTAAGTGTTATTTCACGTACTTTTACTCACCAAAGGAAATGTCGTCTGATGTTACGCTTCTGAATCTAAAGTAATATTTAGAATATATTCATTAAGCCAGTTCCCCTAAGAAAGGGTGGCGCCAGAGAAAAAACAACACATCAATCCCAGCTGCATTCATTTTTTAAATTTTCAACTAAGTTTTTAATAGCTGTGTGTTGAAGTTTGGGTTTTATTGTAATACCGAAACTAAAGAACTGTCGTGAGTCATTTACCATCATTGTGTAATCACACCAAGAATTCTCTCTCTCTCTCTCTCTCTCTCTCTCTCTCTCTCTCTCTCTCTCTCTCTCTCTCGGCCTTGTCTGCGGTTAACAGCTCAACATGCAAAGGTTATGGGAACAAATTAACCCCGATGGGATCGAATACCCAGTCACTAGTAATTTTGTGTATTCTTTCAGTAGCATAAAAAATGGTGGAGCCTGATTTGTTCCAGCAGTTGGGGGAGTAGTTGAGTTGGTCATTTTTCAACTTTTGTGTAAAAAGAGTGGTATGTTTCTTAATGTTAGCAGTCACTTTTTATGCATGGTGGCTCAGGGGCCAACAATGATTCCGAGCTTACTAGTGTTGTATAATCAAGATTAGATAATAAAATTTGTGCAACGTGTTACCAGTAAATTCATGTTGCTCATGAAGAAAGAGTCTAAACAGGAAATGGCCGATCGGTTTCCTGTTATCGAAACACACCAAAAAAAAAAATCACACACATACACACAATTGACTGACTGAGTTTTATCCTTTTGTCAGAGGACTAACTTCAAGGATAAGTTTTGAATTTTAGGCTTGAGTGGTATTTTTGAGAATTATACGAAATTATCAACAGATGTTGTTTACCAGAGGACTCATTCCAGGATGATTTAGTGCCGAGATGAATATTCAAGTCCAGATAGACACAAACGATTTTCTAACTAGTGACTTAAGAGAACATATCCGGGAGCAGTTTGATAGAACGGAAAACTTTTGTGGAATATAAATAAACGACTGACTGGAAAACGTGTTTTAGAAATTGAATGTGTGACTGAACGGAAGGCATTTTTCAAAATTAAATGTATCAGATGGGAAGCAGGATTGCATTGAGAAGGGAGTGAGTGATACATAGGTGGTACACAAGACATTAAATTTATTTTGACTTCCGGGAATTGCCAGAGGTTTTGAACTTTGGAATCTGATTCATTAGATTTTGTACTTTATTTCATACCAAACTTCCCGATTATGAGACATTTTGATACTAGATTGCTGATCCTGCCAGCTACATACGGCATAGAATCTGTCGGATGATTCAGTAATGACAATTTAAGGGGATCTTCGTACTTGCATCGATGAACGTCAGAAAAAAAACGAAACAGGAAAAATAAGTAGATTTTTTGGTCTTTATTATTTTTCCAGTATGTATGTCGAATTTTAACCTTTACTTCTTGAATTTTTTAAAGTAGATAATACGACAGTTTTTCATACTACGCCAACTAACATCAGTTTGAGTGCAGTCATTTCATCTCTTCATCTTGTTTATTTATGTGTATATACAAAATATAAAGTATGCAGTAACCTACTTCAGTCAGTTTGTTACATTTCAAGTTTAAATGAAAAGTACTCCGAGGAAGGTCAGACCCCAGGCGTAACTGATGCGTGTTGCGTCTAGGGAGAGTGACGGGTCGCTTGGAAATGTGGCCTTTCCCATTTGAGGGCGTGAAGTTATATGGGCATCCGTGTATCTGGCATTAAAGAAGCTCCAGAGGAGTAGGGTGTGTCCCCTTTCCCGCCCTTATCTCTCTTTTTAAAACCGTGTATTTCTATCCCGTATCCTATACCCCTGTATCATAAATTCCTTATCGGCTGTCATTTTTCTATCTGGTTTTGATTATTTCTTACAAGATTTGTTTGGTTCATCCATTACTTCTACGCTTCTGTGTAGGGTAGGTCCTGTATTTTCGTGACAGTGCAAGGTTTGTATGTATGTTTTGTTTATTCCTGTGTATGTAATTATCTCATTCGGTTTAATTTTTCACATCACGGTGTAATTTTTTTTAGACCGAATTGTTAATGTTTATGTAGTCTCTCTCTCTCTCTCTCTCTC